>NW_008616815.1:32586-71010 GCF_000691845.1 Merops nubicus | reverse complement strand
CAGGAATGTGAGGTATACTACTTCCGACCCAAGAAGTCAGACAAAGTGTGGCATTCAGGAATGGTACAGTTAGCTTACCAGCAATGTCATTACCATATATAAGTAGAAGTTCTTGGGAGAGAAAGGTAGTTTTTACTCTTTGCTACTGAAATTCAGCATGCAAACTGCTCAGAAATTACATAAGCCTAATTATATTTTGTTTCCTTTCACATTTTTGTAAGAATTTCTAAACAACACATCTTTTCAAGACAAAAACGTGCTTGGTCACCTGCCTCTTGAGACTAAACCTGTGCTTTATGTGTGTTCAAAGCCTGCCAGGAGACAAACCTTCCTCTAAGTGAATCATAAAATGCAGAGGCCAGTCAAGATGCTGCATCTACTGCTCACAGCATGAAACCTTGGAGAGCATTTTCCTCAAACTGCTTGGCACTCATGCAAATAGGACTTCAGCTGAAGCTGAAGGGAGTGCAAGAAGTTGCTTTGTTTTTTCATTCCGAGTAATTTTCTGAGTGAGAAATGAACTGATAGGAAGTAGGACCTAAACATCCTACTCATTCCTGGGCATTTCCAAGCACATTTAAGACAGAGTAGCTGAACTCAGGCTGCATGTGTACACACAAGCGATGAGGAGCAGATGTTGTTCATACAATTGCCAGTGTCCTATCTGTATGCCACCTGTGGGTGCATGGGCTTCCTAAATGCTTTTCCACAGGCACTGAGTTTCACTTTTCTGCTCTCTCTCCAGGTTTATTTTGTTGTCATCCTGCAAATGACATAAGGGTTAGTCCCTGGTACTTTAAACTGGCCAGGTACTGATGAGCCACACACCCATGGCTCTTGAAATCAGAAGACCAAGACGAGAACCTGCACTTGGTGTGATCGGGACAGGAACGCACTTTGCTTGTTCATGTGCTGACATCTCTACTAGCCAGCTGTAAGCAAGCCATGTGTGCTCAGCTGCCAAAAACTCACCTGAGAGAGAAGCACCATGCACACAAATGTATTTGAGTTGTTCTGTTTTCAAAGGTTCATGCCAGGAGTGGAAACTTGTATAAAAAGTATCCAGAAATTAATGTGAATCCCTTTGGATCATGCTCTATTTTATAACTGTTATGTAAGCACTACATGTTATTCCTTCCTTTTCCCAAAGAATGGTAAAAATAGCCCAGAAGTTAACCCTGTGGCCCTTCACACAGGACCCAGGTAGAGAAGAAACTGTTTTCTTTGAACACATGTAAAGCTGGTTAACAATTCTTTGCATAGGAAAACGAAGGTTTGTGTGGGCCCTGCCTGTTTCTGGAGTTTCCATGGTTAAACAATTTCTGTTTAACACGTCTACAACATGTTTCTGCTCCCAGATAGATCAGGAGCAACTGCCATACTCAGCAAACAACATCCAACGCAGCAGAATGCAACAATGACTGTGCAGCACTCTTATAACAGGACTCGACGAATAGAACATAGCCTTTTGAGAAGGAAAAAAAAGGCAATAACTCCACCCATTATCCCTATCTTCTATGTATTTTCCCAGACTGTCAGTCGGAAGAGGAAGAGGGAAAGCATCCTTGAAAACTCTCTATGTACTGGAGTGAATCCTCACATGTGCATCTTTTTAAAGACAGGGTGTGATAGGAAACAGTGCAAGTCTGCAGTACACTGAAGCCAGAACCACTGAGAAAGAGTACTGTGCTAACTACACTGGAAGAAATGCTGTCAGATATATGCCTCTCCTTGCCTCTCTATTATTTCCACCTAACTTACTCCTTTTATCCAGATGCTCTCTTCAATGTGCAACAAGTAACCCATCATCTGCTCTAGGAAAGCATCACCTGAGAAAACACTGAAACGTTTTCAGTGCACCCCTGCATCACGTCAACAGGGAGGTTGAAGCAGGGAGTTTTCATTCCACCTTTCCCTGCTCATTTGCAATGTGCCGTAGTCTTGAATGCTCAGTGAAGTGGGCTTGGTGCTGGTAGTGAGTGAGTCTTCTGACTAATTTTCTTTGTAAACTTAGCCTGCAGAGATTTCTAGTTTCATAACACTACTCTTGCCAGATTTTACTGTCAAGGCATGGTGGGTAGGCATTAATTTCACTAAGTTGCAAGATTTCCAGTGCTTTACTTACTTTCTGTGCTCATTTTCACAGGGGTTGTTCACCCTCCAGCTCACTGTCAGAGGCTGAAGCCAAGCATGGTCTTTCCTCATGTCTCCTGAGACAACAAAAAATGTGACATCAGAAGACAAAGAAACTAGTGAAAAAATAACGGATTAAGAACTTACCTGGGATATTTTTCTATAAGGTTGTATGATATAAGGTTAAGTGCAAAAGCTAGCAGCAACTGCTGTTGTCCTACCCAAGTTGCTCATAGAAAACTGCTCACTAAACCAATTTTTCAAGAAGAAAAATATATTTAGAATAGGGATTCTGTGCTAGAAAACTCTGACATTATTGAATACGCCAAATCATGGCATAACACTTCAGCCTCCCTGAATGAACGGCCTGTTAACTGGATGAAAGAACTATGCCCATGTACTGCAGAGGAAATTTAAAGACATTTAACTGGCTGAAATGATGGAGGATAGGAAGGAAAGAGGTATTCTAAGAAGGGGGAAAAATGTGCTGTGTTACAAGGCTTCTGTCTTTGCTCCTAGTAATTTTGTCTTCAACTGTGGAGCAGGGGGAGTCCTTTATGCTACAAATACCATACCTGTTAGACTTCCAGTCAGCATTGGATGGGTTGAGGTCACTGGACATTAACAGAATCTGAATTTAGAATATTCTAATTTGAGTTATCACTCCACATTTTTCTGACATATGAGACTATTTCTAATCACTTTCTGGAATTCCACAGACTTAACTGGGGCTTTTCATGTGTACAAAGATTGATGGTGTAACCCCCTCATGAAGCTACTTGCAAGCAGAAAAATCTCTTACTTTATTTCTTAGAAAGTTCACGAATAAAATTTACAGTAAAAGTATAATTATAGAGAATAAAATAATTGCCATTCATTCTTCAGAGTGAAAAACAAATACTCCAATTTTGCTGATGTTTAAGCTGCTGATGACTTGGATGCAGAGCTTCAAGCTGTGACAACGTGGAACAGAGTATGAGTGCAGAACAACTTGCCAGCTGCCCTTTCATCTTGGCATGCTGGGTGAGTCACTCCCCAAGGAACTTTGCTCATCAGCTGAAAGACCACTGGGATAGAATGAATGGGAATCTATGGAAGAAACCATGTACTTTAGACTTGTTGCTTTATTTAGGAAACAAGTCACACTAAGGTGGAAATATCTAAAGCAAAATGAAGATATTGCATGAGTTTGCTTATTGCTCTACTTTTATCTGCTTTTGCTTCTGGGGTTTCTTTTTAAGCTGCCCTAATTTCCTTTACTTTTACATTTGCTATTGATGTAAATTAAGGGCTCCATAAGCTCATGAACTAACAGACATTTTTATTATATTTTTTTAAGAAGCAGGCCTATACTATCTTTTCTTTTGCCTCTAGATTATTGCAAAGGGGTTTAGGAGCATGGTCTTTCAAGAAAGAAGAGAAACTGCAGCTACCTCAGTAACTGAGTGGTGACTTTTTTAACCTAAGGATTAAACAGCAGTGCTGATCTGATATAAACTGGCTTTAGGAATGGGATGCCAAATCAGTAACCTAATAAGACATGCTTGCTTTTAACAACAAATATTTTGACAGCATATCAAAATGATCAGGAAAGAGATTGTGGTTTAGATGCATGTCTCACCCTCTTTAAGAATTCCAGCCGTGTCTGGGTGGAAGGAGGAATGTCCTTTCATTAGCTAGCTGCCTTGCATAATTGTCTCCAAGGCCTGGGCAGCCAATCCAAACTGTTCCAAAAGCAGCTAAAATGAAATCCTCCTCCTCTTAGCAAAGGCTTTAGCACAGCACCATGTAGAGGCACCTCTGCCTCATTCTCCGCTGGATGGATGCACCAGGGAACAGGAACTGAATCATCAAAAGGAAAATGGAAATAAACAGAAATATCGTAAACAATTTAAAGTTAGGTTTAAAGATAGGTCGAAGAATTTTTTTGGAGCAGTGAAACCTTTCAAATTATTTTATTTTAAATTTCCTACAGTTTACAAAATATATCAAAAGAAAGAGAATCCTGACAATGTGACACAACTCTTGTAATCAAAGTGCTCCTAAGTATGTCCCAGCTTCTAACAACATGATAGGCCTAGCATATACAGATAAAACTGAGATGGATGCTTACAGAGGTATAGGCACATCAGTAAGAAGGGCCAAGTTCTGTTCATTTTTATATTTATGGAGTGGTTTCAGGAAGGAAGGAAGAACTAATTATCTGTCCTCCCTGTTGCCCAGCCAAAGAGTCTTGTCATACTCTTCCCTTGTTCGATCACTGGTTCTTATTTGACCGCCTTGAACCAACTCACTGAACTTCAAAATAATAGCTTTTTTCTTCTTCTGATTACTTTAGTTTTCAGCCAAATTAGTGAACTGAATTGCTATGTAAAGAGCTCCAGCATGTGTCAAAACTGGTGTATGATTAGTGGTGGGAGTATCCAGCCACTTACAGAGTGAGAGAGAGAGGTGGAAGGGGGTGTGAGGGGAGTATGAACTGGATTAAATATGAAGAAACAGCATTTGTTAAATGTTTTATAATATCTTTTGTGGCTTCCAAGTCACATGAATTCAACTTTTGATTAAAGTTTACATAGAAAAGTAAAGCAGAAAAGTAAACTTCCTATCTTCATATCTTTTCTTCCCACATGTCCATGAAATCTCATTTTTCAGAAGAAGCATTTCTTAGAAGCATATTTACTAAATAGTGAAAGAATCCAAGGCTGATTTATGTGGAAAGTCTAAACTGATGCCTGAGTGATGGAAACATTGTAGTCTAAAGGAGAATTCTAGCCTTATTGGAATCCGCTTATGACAGGAGGAGGATATGCTTGTAGACACATTCAGTATCACCAAAGAAATAAAAAAGACTGTCTCTGCTTAATCTTAAGATCTATGAGCTGAATACTCCTCTGACATACAAAATTTCAGGACTTCTCCAAGATGAGAAGTTATAACCTGCCAGACAAATGTGAAGCCAGCATGCTCTGAACATAAGGGAAAATTTATTTTATTAAATAAGTGATTCATATACCAATAGAGATATTTGGATATTCACATATCAACAAAGTATGTAAGAAGTATTGCAGAAGGATGAAGAGGAGGAAGATGACATACTGTAACAAGGGGACACTGGCAGGTATGGTGTTAAATAACTGAAGAACAGACTTGAGTGACTGGAAAGAGCAGCACAGGGGATAGTTTTAAGAACCTTGTGCAGAGCTTGGGAGGCTGGCCAGGAGTGCATGAGTAATATTCATAAAGACCTTTATCCACTAATGGAACTGACAGAAGCTGACAATTATGGCAACAGTAATGAACCTGTCTTATCTATTTTAAGACACCTTGTATGAAGAATTCAAAAAGAAAGAAAGGAAAAGATTATTCTTTGCTTGGTTAAAAGACCATAACTTCAAGGAATTCCCTTTGTATTCACTCGGCATGGAAGATATACAAAAGTACCATAATTGCAGAACATTTAAATGGGTCATTTAAAATAGATCTTATAAAAAAATAATAAAAAAAAAAAGTCCACCTTACTTTAAAGTCTTTTTTTTAACAAAAAAAGAAAGAGGATTACTTACTATTATCTTCCATGCTTCAGAAGGCCAAGAAAGCCTGTAGATTTACTTTAGAAAGCCTGTAGATTTACCTTATATGGCTGCTTTGTCTTGAGATTAGCCCAAATGTGATGTCCTTTTGGATGTTTACAGATGCCAAGGGACCTAAGACAGCTCATTTTTCCCCTTTTCAGTTTGTTCTGAAAACACATTATGTTGACTTCATGCCTTTTTTTTTAACTCATTTTGTGCTGTTTCCTCTATCTCCTAGATCATTGACATTATTGTATTTATTGAAGGAAACTTTAATTGGGGTTGCAGTGAATGTAGCTATGTGTCCTTGACAGCATTCCTGTTAGTAACCGTTTGGTTTTCATGTAGGTTGTTGAAGTAGTTTTTGGACAGAGTCAAGGTATAATGCATCGTTCACTGAAGCCAATGAAGTAAGACTCAGTTTTGTTTAAAATAAGGCTTTCTGATGCTTTTCTGTTTTAGTAAAAAATTCCATGGTGTAATGACTGTTTTGAAAATAAACTTTACTTCCATGTGCAAATCAGCATTAGCTCATACTGTAAGTCCAAAACCAGTTAGCTAACACCATGAAATGCTATTCAGGTGTTGTTTCCCTCCCATGTCATTCAAGTATTCTTACCCTCCTCAGATTGTTAGTTTTGACAGGTGCACAGTGAAATATAATGGAAACTGAAAAGGTCTTTATCTGTATCTCTTTGGTCCTTTCAACTGATATATGTCAGGTACATCAGTATGGATGCATCCATACAATGGTCCAGGTTCCAGATGAGGAGAGTGGTCAGTAGTCAGAGGGAGTGAAGCTGTTCTTCAGGTTTCAGCTTAGCATCTAATTTTTTTGGACCTCCTTACCAGCATTTAGTAGCATTTCTCTACCTGCTTCTAAATATGGTTGTGAAAGTGGGGGGAAAAAAAAAAAAAGTGAATAAAAAGTGCAGTTTAGGAATCAGGCTATGAAGCAATGAATTCAAACTTGTAATGCTCAGCCTGACTATTTATTATCCAGTTTTTGGAAGTAGTTGCTCACTTGTATTATTGTTCTGCTTAGTACAGTCCTTGAGGCTGTATACCATAGCATCTTATCTTCTATTTATGTTTTTCCTCGTGTTTGTTTTCTAAATAACAGAAAAAGGCTGTTTCAGTTGTGGAGATTTACTGAATAGATGTTAGAATGTGGACATTCTTAACCTATGAAACTAGTATTATTTTAGTCAGAGTTTAGAATCTATATTCCCCAAATGCATCACAGAAGTTAAAACAGAAATTTGTGGCCTGTGTTCTGCCAACGTCAGATTTGGATTTCTTTCATGAAGTGACATCTCTATCGTATGAAAAATCTTTACCCAACTTTTAATCATTTTATTGTATTTCCCTGATGATTTTTTTTTTTTTTAATTAAAATAGGCATATTTAAAAATAATGTTATTTTCTAAAAACTCATTTTCACCAGTACTTAATGCTAAGCAGAGCTGATAATATTAAGGTAGAAATGTCAGATATGAAGTACAGGAGAACAGAGTGAGGAAACCTACCCCAAAACATTTCCCCTGGGACTATCACATTGTGGTGGCATCACTAAGCGGTTCTCTGATAAGGAATAAAGTTGAGATTCTCAGGTCCTTTCTCCTGACCAAAGGAGAACAGAGCATGTGATTGGGAAACTGAAGCTTTTGCTGGCTTTATACATTCTAAAACTCTCTGCATCTGAATAGAATCAAGAAAGCAAATGGACAAGCATGAACTGGAACAAGCAATCTAAATTCAACAGTTTATCAACAATAAAATCCCCCTCAAAATCATTAACATCTGAAAATTTGACAAGTTCATAGCTGAAATTTAAATTTAGAAAGCATACTTGCTCTGACGATAAATATTACACATGATGTAACATTCATCTCACCTAATAATCTTCTTTGTAACACATTTTATGAATCTTTATAGTTCTTTGTTTTTAACTTCCTATTACTGTTTGTAAGAAGGAAAAAAGTGAGTAACGGAGCTTGAGTCTTTTTTTAAAGCAGGAGGAAGGACTCTCTTAATGAAATTATCTTTGAAACAGACTTTGATATGCAAGTGTCTCTGGTTGCTTAAGTCTTATTCAGGTGTATAATTTCATTAAAATGAATGGGAATTAGGTATGTGTTTTCTTGCCTTTATTGCCTTGTATGGCAGCACTGGATATAGGAGTATAATCTGATCAAGGATTTCAGTTCTCAAATTCCTGACTATCAATGCTTTGTTTAAGCCACAGTTCCCACTATAGGGCTGTACAGATATTTGTATTTATACTGGTCTGTCTGTCTAGAAAATCACACCCCTTTTCTTTGTGAACTGCTTTGAAGGTTTCAAGTGACAAGTAACAGGGACTTTAATCCAGTCTTTTTCCAAGCAATTTGTAAATCAGAAGCATCAAAACACACGTGCAGTGAGAGAGTGTGGCCTGTGGTTTGAAGAACATTATGGTTCACTGCGTCTCTGAAGTATTTTGAGCTTACATTTCTTAGATTTTATTTTGACACCTCTCTTGTATTCTCTCCAAGCCTGTTTTTCTGAAGAGTGAAGCAGCAAACACAGATATACAGACTAGCACCTGATAAGACCATTTGTTAGGAAAATACTCTTCTCCATTATAATCTTGCAGCTTCCTATCATTATGTCTAGGTTAATCAAAGACAATTACAGAGCTCCAGTGAAGCTCCCAGAGATCTCTTTGCATGCACAGAGGAAGCCCAGTTCTGCATCCTTTGAAATGATTATTTTCACTGCAATGAGTGATAACAAAATCGGGTTTTGAGAAAGGGGAAGCAGTGATTTCTTCTGTGAGCTACTGCTCGCTTAATGGCTTTCTAAAAACGGTTAAATTTTTCACCCTGCAGAAATTAGCCTGCCCTCGTACCTGAAAAAGAGCATTACAGGAGCCTGGAAAATGCCCTGAAATGTTGTACTTTTGTGCAAAATATAGTGGGTATCTACATATCACCACACAGAGGTGGCCCTGAGACTGTCCCTGTGATGTGAACTAAGCACTGACCAGACAGCAAGTGGATGTACATTTCCAGCATGTGGAGCTGGCATGTGCATGATACACAGTCTATGCACAAGGCACGCAGGTGGGTAGGAGGTGATGGGGAGAGGAAGCACATTTTGCTCCTGGAATAGGCAGAGCTGCTCTAGTTTTACATCTGCTACTGAATCCCTTAATTTGACACCTGAACACCACAAAAGAACCTAGTCTGCACTGGGTCCACGAGAACAAAACCTCTGTCTCTACTTCCAAGGGGCTGAGGTTTGCTCCCCAGGGTTCTGCAGGATCAATCAACACAGATCCAGGGCCCAGGACTATATCTTAGTATGCCTTAAGCTCCTCCTGACAGCAGGAGGTACTTTTCATTGACAACCCATTTCCCATCTCCCTCTTAGCTCCCCTTTAAATAATTATTGTCTTCCTTGTGTTTTCGTTTTGTTTGTGGTTCTTGGTTTTGTTTTTTTTTTTTTAATTCTTATTATTTGTTTGTGGGTTTGTTTGTTGGGTTTGTTTGTTTGTTTGTTTTTATGAGAAGGAGAAACTATGCGTACAAGAATCAGTTTGAAATAGCAAAAATCTCTTAGTTAAAATTGGAGTGTACAATACTATTGCAGGCTGCAGGTTCAACTAATTTTCAAAGTTCAGCCAATTTTCAGCTAACTAAAATTCAACTGATAAGAGAGCTGTGCTTTCTGTAAACACCTTCTCATTGCCTGGGAAAATAGTACAGAACATTTCATACTGCTGAGGGTGGGAGAAAAGTGTTACCCTGTCACCTCTGAGAAATGGAGGAATTGTGCTGGTAGTCAGCTGAAGTGAGTGCAAACACCTATCCTTTCCAGCCAAAAGAGCTGCTCCAGTTTTGATTGCCATTAGCTCAGTGCCATTATTCCCTGCCTTTTAGAGGAACTGGTGTCGGAGGTCTGCAAAACCTCTGGAAGTGAAGTTGTGCATTTGGGTCACTGAAAGGACTAGACTCAGTAAGTGGACATGCTGATTTCATATTTTATGTGATTAAATCTGCTTTCAGCAGCCATTCCTATTTGGGAATCTCGGCCTTTACACTACAGCACATGACCCACGCTTCATGGAGAGCCATTCCTCTGGCCTTGGGCAACAGCCCAACGTTCATTGGCAACAGGGCTCAGACTCCTACACAGTCAGAGATCAGCACAGAGCTCATTTCAAGCCTTGTTTAGAGGTTAAGAACAGGCTGAGCTGCCTGTATAGATATATAAAAAGTACTTAAAGGCATTAACCTCTGCCCCAAAACACTTCAGTAAGATTTTGACTCGTAAAAGTGCCTGTTTTGAAAATGCACACGCAGTGGTTTGAAGAACACTATTTGCATGTCTATTTAACTCGTGCATTAATTCCCATGAAGGAGTATGCACTGTTTTCTGATGCAGTCTCTGCCTTTCCTCTCTCTGATGTGGTAGATCAACTGGATCAACCCCCTACCTTGTTTCTTCAAGGAAGGAGAATTGATTCATTGGTGAAAAGTGTTTTCTTCTTAATTTCACTAAGGAAGAACTTGTCTATTTTCATTGTTTCTTTTACCAGAGTTGACAAATTGAGGAATGCTAAAAACTTCAGTGTTTTTAAAAGAGATTTTTTATAAATTGTGCATTATGCTTCAACAATTCTGAATCTGGAATAAGGTAATGTATTTCAATGTACTAATCACCTGAGTTATCAAAACAAATGACTGATCTGCTCAGACAGATAGCATTATTTCTAAGCTGCTCCATGGGGTAAAAAATCAAGAGCTTTTCAAATAGCACAATCATTGTTAATTAGATAGGGACTTGTATGACAGCAGTAATGTAATTAAAATAATAACTTGGTCTAAGATACTTGAAAGTCCAGACATTAATATCTGATTGGGAGGAGCTCTAAATTACACTGAAGTGAGTTCCAGATTTGGCTTCTTATTATTCAGCAGGCAATCTGTATGCAATATTTAACAAATCGGTCAGTTGATGAATAATTGTTGACAGATCTTGCCTGCTTCACTGCTTTTCACAGAACTGCATCAGTGAGACTACACACAGCATATGTCTAGGAGGGCCCACAAACTTTCTTATGGTCTTGTATACTCAATTTCTGAAGTCCACCAGGGAACTATTACTATTGTATCTTATAAAGAATGACCTAAGAGGTCTGAAGGAAACAGAGATCTGCTAAATATCTCCCTAGTGCTTCTATATGAAACTTTTAGAAGAGCTCTGTGTTTGATTTAAGTATACATCAACTCAGATTTGACTCTCAGCTAAACCAAATTGATCATCCTCTGAAAGAATGCAACACAGATGATGTAAATGGAAGTAGAAACTCCCCCTGTTAATAAGAAGGAAGAATAGCCATTTGCAGTGTGATATATCTGTAATATTTCATTCATGAACACAACTACTCACAGCCTCCTTTTCAAGTGTACAGCCCCCAGGTATTATTCAGTGTTTGGTAACTTTTTGTAGATTCATCTGATGGGAAGCTGCTTATCTTCAATTTTCTCAGACATTGCAGAGTGTCCTCAGTCAAGATATGGGCTCTGGGACAGAGAACAACACAGTTTTGTTGCTGATTGATGTTTTTGCAGCTAACTGACTTTAAATTTGCAAGGACCTTCTGGCAAATAAAACCAATGCACTCCAGAGACAGAACTGGAAACGGTAGAGCAAAGGCAGCATGGTCTGGACTCCAGGGCTGGAAAGTCAGTACACACAGGGAGAAGCATGAAAGGCTACCTATGAAGCCAGTTGCAAACACGAAGCTCCTTGGAGCAGCTGTGAACACAGGGAAAAACAGACTTTGCTGAAGTTGATTTGTAAGCAGGAACTAGCTGGTTCTATATACCTAAACCAAACAGTCCCTAGCTCCACGGTGCTCATTGTGAGCTAGACATTCACCCATGAAAGAGCTGTGAGAACTGGCACAGAGATTTTATTTTTCGTAGGTTCATTTGGGTCTAAGCCCTTCCCTTTAACATGGAATAGGAAAAGATAAAAATCATTCCCCCCTCCCTGTAAGAGTAAAAATAGCACTCCCCATGAGCAGGCTGGCAAGGCTACCCTTGCCACTAGCCAAGAGAAGAGCTGGCCTGACTCTGGGTGAGTGCAATGTTTCATTCCTCAGTGAATCAGCTGAATGTTTTGGAGCATAAAATCATAGAAAAGGTGTAAAACATAAACCTGCACAGTACTTTTTCAGTTTTCACTTAACATCCTTCTAAATTATAAACAAAGCACATGGCTCAGTTTAGCAAACAAGGCTACACCGTTTTGTTTACACTGCAATTTGTTTTGTAGTGATATTAATTCATTAAAAGTTTCATTGGCAACCTGAGAATTTCAGTGGGCTGAACAGTGGTACCTTTCTTTCTCACAAGCCAGTCTGTTTGTCCTTCACTCAACAACAGTTTAAGCCAAAAGAAGTCCAGATGAACTTGTTGGGTCTGTTTGGCATCTCAGAGCACAGTTGGATGACATAGCTGGGCCAGTAGACCTCAAAAGGAGCAATTTCCTTATCCTTCCTAGTCCAGGCTGGAGCACATGCCTGCACACGTTCATGTGCACACAGAGGCACACAGAGAGATCAAGTTTTTAGCCTGGATCACTCCCCCAGTCTGCTTTGCTGGACAACACCAAACCTTTGTATTAGCACAACTGATGCAAAGGGACAGAAGCAAGGGATGGGAAAATACAACACTTAAACCAGTTCCCAAGGGATGTGTGTGTATGAAATGGCAAATTCAGGTGCTCCTTTGGCCGTGGTCAGATGTAGAGGTTCAAATATCATGTCAGAAGCACTCCAGCCACAGGATGCAAAGTGCTGTTCCCACCTTGAAAATTATTTAGCTCCCTTTGCTGATTGAAATTAGTTCAGGGCATTTCCGTTAGATTAAACCTCATGTTGACCATTCAGGCACTAACCATCTGTGCCACTTCAGCTTTATACCTGATGGGGTGTTGCCTGTCTTCCCATAGTCAGCAGGAGCCCAGAATAAAATCTCAGCACCAATGCAGGCTCTGTATCATGTGCTGTATTTTAGAAGAAGTGCATACAACTCTATTTGTACACCTGATCTGGATTTTTCTTTTAGCTTTGGATGTTTTTTTTTTTTATACCTTTGGAAAGGGGTGAATGGAGGCAAGTCCACACTCAGGTCAGCAGGCGAACCCCCTCCTTGCCCAGCTCACCTTCCCAGGTGCCTCTGTAAAACAGGTATGAGGCTCTAGATGTGGAAGGCCAGTCAATGATGTGGATGATGGCCCGTCTACATGTTGCCAAGGTCAGAAAGGCCTAGCCTTTGTATCACAACTGCCTCCATAGGGAAGAAAAGATGGGTTATGGTTGTGGGCAACTGTCTGCTGCTTCCCCGAGGCCTGAGTTAAGGAAAATTCCTAGCCTGGTATGGCCCTGGGATTATTACTCATTAAGGCTCTTCCATGTGGATGGCAATGAGGCTGTAACATGTAGTCCAAGGATAAAAAACATTTCAGGTCCTTGGGATGGTTGATGAGGGAATCTGAAGTGTAAGTTATTTTCTCCTCCATCTCTCCAGTTGAGAGCAGCAACATTGGAAGAAACAGAGACGCAGTCTATTAAGATATGTTGCCATGGCTGGTGTCAGCATCAGTTTTGGGTTTTTTTCAATAATAGGATGCCCTACACAGCACCAGTCTTGCTGGAGTTGGATGGGATTCACCCTTCTCAAAGGAAGAAGAAGGTCTTTGTTCACAAGCTAGCGGGGGTCATAAACTAGGCTTAAAGGGAGAATATCAGGCTTGCCCATGGCAACCTGTGGGACAACATGCCATGGCTAGGAAGGTGACAGTGAAGGCCTCAGCTTGTTGCTCGGAGATGTCCAGGGAACAGTGTAGCACATTTGAAGCTCACACAGAGGTGAGCCAGGGGCTCATAGGGTAATAGGAGCCAGAAGGAAAACACCAGTGAAATACCTCAAAGGACTTAAGGGGTGTTCCTCTAAGGTGACATGGCCAACAGCCCAGCTGACGCACCTGTCACTAATGCATGCAGCATGGGCAACAAACAGAAGGAACCGGAAGCCAACATGGTGCTTAGAAAGCTGCAACCTTGTTGCCATTACTGAAACTGAATGAGGCACATCCCATGACTGGAGTGCAACTATCAATGGCTATAGGCTGTTGAGAAGGGACAGGTGAAGAGGCAATCACAGAGTCATAGAATATTGGAATATTGGAAGGGACCTCCAAAGGTCATCTAGTCCAACCCCCCTGCAATAAGCAGGGACTTCTCCAACTAAGTCAATCTGCTCAGAGCCTCATCAAGCTTGACTTTCAATATCTCCAGGGATGGGGCCTCCACTGCTTCTCGGGGCAACCTATTTCCAAGTTTCTACACCAAGAAATGGGTAAATTGTGAAGAGTTGTCTCTGAAGAATAGCCACAAACAAGTTGAAAACTTATGGATAGGAATAGGAGATCAAGGCAACAAAGGGAACTTTTTGATTGATGTCTACTTACAGGCCACCCAATCAAGGGAAAACTATTGATGAAGACGACTTACTCCAGCTACAGGATGCATCCAGCTTACAGACTCTCTTCCTTCTGGGACACTTCAGCTGCCCTGACATCTGCTGGAAAAGAAGCAATGGGAACAGTAGGCAAACCAGGAGATTCCTGGAGTGCACTGAGGATAATTTCTTAAGCTAGGTAGTAGATAGCCCTAGCTGAGGCAATGTGATACTGGACCTCATGGTCACTGATGCAAGCGAGCTAACTGGTGATGTCAAAATTGGAGAAAGCCTGGGCTGTGGTGATCATACAGTGGTTGAGTTCACAGTCCTGTGGGATATGGATCAGGCAAAGAATAAAGTCAGGACCCTGAATTTAGGAAAACAATCTTCCAGCTGTTCAAGGAGTTAGTCAATAGGACACTGGGCAACTGTCCTCAGGGACAACATATCAGAACAGAGCTGGCAGATCTTTAAGGATGCTTTCTGTAGAGCATGAGAGCTCTTGATCCCCAGGTGTAAGAAATCAGGAAAGGCAGGCAAGAGATCAGCACGGCTAAGATGAGACATGCTGGTCAAACTAAAGGGCAAGAATTATTCTTCTATTCATCCCAAAGGATAGGATGCTATCCAGAAGGACCTGAACAAGCTCAAAAAGTGGACCTATGTGAACCTTATAATGTTCAATTAGGCCAAGTGTAAGGTCATGCACATGAGTCGGGGCAACCTCTGTTATCAATACAGGGGATGAAGGCATTGAGCGCAGCCCAGCAGAAGAAGGACTTGAGGGTACAGGTGGATGAAAAGCTGGATATGAGACAGCAATGTGTGCTTAATGCCCAGAAAGCCAGACATGTTCTGGTCTGCATCAGAAGAGGCATGGCCAGCAGGTCAAGGGAGGTGATCCTGCTGCTCTACTCTGCTCTGGTGAAACTAAACCTGGAGTACTGTGTCCAGCTATGGAGTCCTAAGGACAGGAAAGACATCGACCAGTCAGAGCAGGTCCAGAGGAGGGCCACAGAAATGATCAGAGGGCTGGAGCACCTCTCCTATGAAGACAGGCTGAGAGAGTTGACGTTGTTCAGACTGGAGAAGAGAAGGCTTCAAGGACACCTTATTGCAGCCTTTCAGTACTAAAAGGGAGCCTAAAAGAAAGATGGGGACAGACTTTTTAGGAGGGCCTGTAGTGACAGCACAAGGGACGATGGTTTTAAACTAAAAGAGAGGAGATTTAGGCTTGATGAAAGGCAGAAACGTTTTACAGTGCGAGTGGTGAAACACTGGCCCAGGTTTCCCGGAGAGGTGCAATCTCTGGAAACATTCAAAGTCAGGTTGAATGGGGCTCTGAGCAACTTGATCTAGTTGAAGATGTCCCTGCTTATTGCAAGGGGGGTCAGATTAGATGACCTTTAAATGTCCCTTCCAACCCAAATCATTCCATGATTATATGATTCTGTGATTTGACAGGATCTGATCTAGAACCAATATAATACTGATCGTGGTGCAACCACAGACGAAATGTGAAGGGCGGATCAGATTTTAGTTTCTAGTCTAGCCATTCACTTGAGCTGGCCAACATTCAGAGGGAACAGAGAAATCTATGTGTGTGTGATTTGTGATTCTACGGATAGAGTGTATTGAATATTATGGTATGTCAATTCATATCTTTTTTTTTTTTTAAACTAATTTATGCACAGATTGCACAGAAACGTGCCTTAAATTTGTTATCAGCTATTAATAGGCAGGCATTACTGATTTTGTCTCTGTTCCAAAATTGGATTAAAACATAAGCTGCAGGAATGTTCTTAATCATTCAGACTCTCGCTAAATTTAAGTCATGACTGAGACATCCAAAATATTATAATTAACATAGTATGATAAAAATGGTGTGTTTTCCACTGTGGAAAATTGTTCTCTATTAGTAAACCAGTCAAGTAAATATCTACTACATATTACCACCAATGTAATTAAAAAAAAGTATGCACGAGGGAAACATGTTTGGACTCTGCCTGCCCTCTGGTGCAGCAGGGCTGTTGCTGTGTCTCAGAAGGGAAGAACTGTCGAAGCCCACCAGACGCCTGTGCATGCAGCTTGCTGTATCGGGGCATATTTGTACAGGGAGTGTGATTCCCTTCAAACCAGTGGGGAAGAGCAGTGTCCGAGTCCCAGGTCTCCTTTGTCCACGAGATGGCACTCTGTTTGCCACTTCTGTGCTAGGCAGGGCTCGGCACAGATGGAGTATAACAAGAGAAAATGAATCCAGCCACAGAATATAGAAAAACAGGGTTTATCTTCATTCTTAATTTCTTTCAAGAAAAAGTAATTTCTCATAATGTTTTTCAGCTGTATCCAACTCACCTTATAAGGGACTAAAGTGGACATTTTTTTTCAATGTCAATGCAGATACATTTGCATATCAATATTTTGCCCAAAGCTGTGCATTCAAATTCATTGTTGACTGGGCACGATTTCCACATAAACCTAGAAATGTTACAGACTGACTCAAAATTTGCTAAAACTTCACAAACCTTTCAGCAGAACTGGGAACTTGCACAGTTTAGTAACAGTGAGAGGTAGCTGGATGTCACATTAGTCTGGGCCGTAATAAAAATAATTTAGGAGTTTGTTTGCTTTTTTTTTTTTTATTATTTAATACAAGATATTACAGAACCCTTCAAAAGAAGCCAGCTGAGGAAATGACTCAAAGACCCTTATAGCATCAGGCGTCCATGGAACCAAATTACCACACAAGGCAAACTTAAAATCATCTCTGTAGTATTCTTCTTTAACACAATAACAAATTCTCTGATGGATCATATGAACTGATAATCTCCATGTAAACATAAGTTTTGCAGCAAGGAAAAAAAGGATCTTGTTAAAAAGTAGCTAATACTGGCTGCTTTATTATAAATAGATATATATAATATGCATGTATAAAAGATAATATATTGTCTGCTAGACTTGGTACAATGAACACAGAAGAATGGCCGCTATAGAGCAGACATCTCACTTGCAACACGACATAAAAAATGGTGAGTCCTAGGCAAGAGGTTTTGTTCCTGCCAGAGCAAAATGTCCCAGAGCAGTTCCTGAGCAAGTGTTTGCAGAGGCCAGTGTCACACCTGCCACACCGGGCACAGTGGGGCACGCCTGCGTGCAACAAGCTCAGAGGGTGTTTATGCACCATGCAAGTGTTGATACCTCAGGAATGATAATTGCTGCCAGCAATTGCTGACGTGTCACATGATGACTTTTCTTGAGGAAGGCAGCTCGTGCAGAGTCATTCTTGGTGCAGCTTTCGCTTTTCAGGGTGGGAAGGAAGCCCAGAGCCCAGCAGCACACACATAGAGGAGCAGCTCAGCAGGACAGGCCAAGCTAAACATGGCAGGCCTGGTGATGAGGCCCTGAGAGCTGCTGGCACAAGATGACCCTTCCACTGCTGACAGCAGGGCTTCTTTCCACACTTCGGCATAGACAAGATGTCTAGGAAAAGTGCTACCTCATTTTCCCCTCTGTAGGTACCCAAGCCCTGGCACCCTGTGTACTGCAGCTAATCATTCCTAAAGCCTCAAAGCAGTAGTGATGAGCCACCTTTTCCTGCACCTATGGTTAAAGAACAGGATTCTCAATGGGAAGGAAAATGTGAGGAATGTGAGAAGTTGATCAGGCAGCAAACAGGGAACCGTTGAGCTGCTTCTGTTATGCAGGGAGCTAGGAGCAGGTACAGGCTCTGCAATGCACCAACACCCCCTTAAATATCACACAGTTAAATAAAGATGCTTATTTTTTTGAGTAAATCTATGGTAGAGCTACATCAGTATCTACAGTATGGTACAGACGAGACAGTCATTCACTTCTGTGCTAAATACCCATAGGAGTTTCCCTAAATTTCGTGTACTTATTTAAATCTGTAATGTATTTTTTTGGTGTATGGAAGTCACACACAGAGAGCTTTAACGCAAAGAGGGAACAGACAGACGTTAGAGGCAGGTGTAAAGACAATAAACACACAATATTTATTTTCCAGGAATCAAGCTATATATTTCTTAGTAATTATTCCTGTATCTATTATATTAACTATTGGTACACATGAATCTCCTCTGGAGATGGAAAGAAAATGGTTACAACTAAGGAAGAGGATATGAAAGTAAACAAAGAATTGAAGGAAGAGTTACAGGTGTGAGACTCTGAAACAAGGGCTGCTAAGCCTCAAATCAAAGCACTGCATGGAGACATAAGACAGGGGCAGCTCTTTTTTGGGTTGCTATTTTGTTTTGCATTTTCCTGACCCACTGTCAGCAACTGCTGGAACACTGGGTAAACTCTTATTAAATAGCAGCCAATTTAGTGTAATAGGCAGCAGAAGGGCTTCTCACATAGATTAAACACTAGGAACTGAGGAGAAAATCACCATCATGTGCTACTGATGTCCTCTGAGTTACAGCTGAGTCTAAAGCCAAAAACATGCTCTGACGAAGAATAACCAGTGTTTTCTCCCAACAGTGTCAGGGAGGTCCTGCCTGCTCTCACAGGTACCTCAGCGGCAGGAGCAGCTGTGCTCATGGAAAGTTCTGTGCAACCAATTAATCCAGTCAGTGAGAGCAGCAGCATAAATATAAACTAGGTTATGCAGCTTGCATATGTTTAGGAAAAACTGACTTTCAGAACTATGCTGATGTTTCATGACTGCTGTGTAAGCAGGAAACCCACACATTTAGCATCTTCAGTTGTACCCTAACCCTCCTCTGCATTGCTCCCTCACATTCTGAGGAAAATCCCTGATTTATCTAATGCTACCAAGTGACAACTACTCTTATCTGCAGACTGAAGTTTGTGCTCTGAAAGCTTTTCAGCATACATTTCCAGTTCCAAAGTTTTTTTCAGGCAAAAGCCAAATTTCCTTTCAAAGAATTGTTTTGATATATAGTATGAACAAATTCTACCAACCAAGTATTGCTCCTAATGACAGGGATTAGGCACAAATAGTGTTTGTTTTTTGTTAGTTTGCTTCCCCGCAGCTTGCTCCAGCTCTGACTTCTGGAGACAAATCTCATACTAAGCTCCAGTTTTGTTTGCTACAAGGCCTATTTTTCTACTTCTAGTCTGCTACATTTGTGTCTTATAAAATAAATTCACTACACAGACAGAAGAAAGAGTATGAGAACCCAATTTCATCTGTCTGTAGAAGATGGAAACCACTCAACATTTTCCTTAGATTATTTTCCACCTTTTTTCTTCATGCTAGTCTGCATAAGAACAAATAAAGTATCCTATAAGAACTCTGTTAAACCCAAACCTACTTCCTTTTCCATAGCATAATAAAAGACAAAAGCTTTTGATCTTTATATCTAGTAACTTACATTCTGCTCCTTCCCTGGGAGGTATTGTTGAATTTTGCACTAGAGTACAATATTTTGCATCTTAGCTTTTTTCAACATTTTTCTCTTCTGGTTACAAACAGTTGGTGAGAGAATATTCTTCCAAGAGGGCTGAACTCAAATGTTCTGTGCCTTGAACTCTGACTTTGTTCTGTGCTGGAAATTTTCAATATTCTAGGTTTGTGGCTTCAGAACACTTGTTTTTGTTCTCTCCTGCTGTATGGAATTCCTGTTGCCGTTCTGGTGGACTAGCTGTCAGAAGCATATACTTTGTTAGATATTTTAATTCTAATGAGGGTCTCAAAATTAGAACAGGCCCTTTATAGAGACAGTGAATGATGACTCACTGTATGAAAGAGTCTCCTAGACAGATAATTATTTAGGCATGTATTTCAGGGGATCATCCATTAGGTGTCTCAGAGGAAGAGATTATTTTTTTATCAACAGGGAAGACAAGACAGTGCGTTAAATTACCTTGAAGGCAATACTGACTCATAAGGGGTAATGTGAAGTGATTTGAGAGATACATGTATGTCCTGACAAAATCTGGCTTTTCTTATTTAGTATGTGGCATTTGAAGCTTGCTAATTGTTGAGATATTATTGAGCATGTGGCTATTTGAGACTATCTAGTAGGCCTGACTTAAAAGTTTATTGCTTAAGGAATGAATGGTCTCAACAGTGATTTTGGCCTGACATTGTCATCCTGCCTTGGAAAGAATTATGGTCGCAAGCTCAGAGGGACTACTTAGGGTAACATGGTCCAGGCTGCTGTCACTTATGACTGCAAACTGCTAGCAAAGCAGCCAAAATAGCCCTTGATTGTATTTATACGCCATTTCATTTGTCCTGAAAGAAAACATCGCAGGCTGGAGGAAATTCATGACTCTTTTGAGATCTTTGAAAACGGACTTCAAATTGTTTGCTTAAAATTGTAACCTGAGCAATTTGACCATCACAGTGACCTTATTTTATTTAGATGAGCTTTTTATAATACTGCTTGTGGACCTGGTTCTTCGCATGGAGTCAAACTTCATCTTCTGTAGTAGCTCTGGTCAGCACCTACTGCAGTGAGACGCAGGGATGTGGAATTGTGGAGCCTGCTTACAGCAATGTATGTTATCTTGAGCTGGCAGGGTAGACTGGGAAGTGTGAGGAGGTAGAAATGGATACAACACAGGGATTTCACAGAATCATGGAATTGTAGAATGGTTTGGGTTAGAAGGGACCTTAAAGATCATCTAGTTCCAGCCCCCCTGCCACAGGTAGGAACAGCTCCCACTAGAACAGGTTGCACAAGTCCCCATCCAACCTGTTCTTGAACACTTCCAGTGACAGAGCATCTACAGCTTCCCTGGGCAACGTGTTCCAGTATCTCGCCACCCTCATAGTCAAGAACTTCTAATTTCTAATCTAAACCTATCCCCTTCCAGTTTGAAGCCATTATCCCTCATTTTATCACTACAAGTCCTTGTAAAAAGTCCTTCCCCAACTTTTTTGTAGGCCCCCTTCACATACTGGAAGGCCACAATAGGGTCTCTCTGAAGTCTTCTCTTCTCCAGGCTGAACAACCCCACCTCTCATAGGAGTGGTGTTCCAGTCCCTCTGATAATCTTCGTGGTTCTCTTCTGGACCCACTTCAAAAGGTCTATATCTTTCTTGTGCTGGAGGCTCCAGATCTGGATTCAGTACTTGAGGTGGGGTCCCATGAAGGCAGAGTAGATGGAGAGAATCACCTCCCTTGACCTGCTGGCCGTACTTCTTTTGATGCAGCCCAGGATCTGGCTGGCTTTCTGGGCTGCACTCACATTGCTGGGTCATGCTGAACTTTTCATCAGCTTAACACCCCCAAGTCTTTCTTGTCAGGACTGTTCTCAATCCATTTATTGCTCAGTATTTGTGCTTGGGATTGCCCCAACCTTAGTACAGGACCTTGCACTTGCTTTTGCTGAACTTCATGAGGTTGGCATGGGCCTATATCTCAAACATCTCAAGGTCCTTCTGGATGGCATCCCCTCCCTCTAGTGTGTTGACTGCATCACACAACTTGGTGTCATCTGCAAATTTGCAGAGGTTGCACTCAATTCCACTCTCCATGCCACTGACAAAGCTGTTAAACAGTACTGGTCCCAGTACTGATCCCTGAGGAACACCACTCATCACTGGTCCTCACTTGGACATTTAGATGTTGACTGCAATGCTTTGAGTGCAGCCATCCATCCAATACCTTATCCATTGAGTGGTCTGTCAAATGCGTGTCTTTCCAATTTAGAGATCAGGACCTTGTGCAAGGCAGCATCACATGCTTTGTACAAGCCAGGTAGATGACATCAGTTGCTCTTCCCTTATTCACCAATGCTGTAAACCATCATAAAAGACCACCAAATTTGTTAGACATGATTTGCTCTTGGTGAAGCCGTGTTGGTTGCCACGAGGCTGGTTACCTCCTTGTTTTCCACCTCTCTTAGCAGAGCCTTCAGGAGAATCTACTCCATGATCTTACTGGGCACAGAGGTGAGAATGAATTGTTTGTAGCTGCCCAGGCCTTCCTTTTTACCCTTTTTGAAAATGGGGTTTATGTTTCCTCCAGTCATTGGAGACAGCTATGACTTTTGAAATGTAATGGAAGGCGGCTTAGCAACTTCATCCACCAGCTCCCTCAGCACCCTTGTAATTTCTGATATAAGGCAAACATTAAGCGTTTTTCAAATCCTTAATGAAGATTTCCTCTTCCCCCATGATGCATAGGAAGTATATTTCCCTTGAATCTTGTATCTATATGATCTTACCTTGGTAGCTTTTTCCAGCAGTAATCTTGCTACAAAATCGTTGTAGGTCAACATATCGTAACTCAATTTAAGTTGTCATTCAAATACTTAGAATCATTTCTGCGCCATGTTGCCTGCAAATTATTTCCTCTTGTCCCTAATTTGTGCCCTTTCAGGTCCTCTACAGAGCATAGAGCATTTCTCCAGTGACCAACCTCATAAAATGACCCTTTGAGAATAACCATAGGTTGCAACAGGAGAGCTTAAAAAAAAAAAAAAAAAAAGTAGTTTAATGTGAAAAAGCATGAATAACACTGTTACTGATTAGTGGCCCTGAAAAAATGCTGCTGTTCTGACATGAAGTTACTTTTCAGGTGCCCTACTACCCAGGACAAATTGTAGCTTTAGAGCTCAAAGATTATGTTTCCTACATTTCCGTATGCAATCTTTGACACAGACTCACTCTGGGCTAATTTAACTTAATTTTAAATGCTTTCGTGATCCTATATTTTTAATTTCTTCACCTAACCTTCACATATTTTCCTGATTTTTTTTCCATTGTTGTTTAAAGCAAGAAATCTTGCTTGTGCTAAAATAATGCCATTAAATAACTCACATTTGAAAATAAAATCACATTTCTTTTCAAAGAAAATGTCAATAATTGGAGCAATTATGTAACAGACAATGCTGGTGTATGCAGACAGCTATCACAGATCAAATCCAGGAGCTTTCACTATTTCACAGATAAACACTTTGCACCAAGACAGCAGCAAACTACCTTGATATTAAGAATGGATGAGAAAGAGAGAAATTAATAAACCCATATGTGCCAGTGCAGTCCTTAAATACAGTGCTTAAATTAGTACAAGTCTAATCTCTGGTATTATTTGGTGCACACACAAATGCAGTGCATATGGTAGATCCAAGTTATGGTTTCAATTAAACAGATAAAACCTTGTATTAAAACCTGAAACTATTAGAGATATAACAGTGGTCTCTAAGATAGGCTGAACAGATCTTACACTGCTGCCTGAACACTTTTATATGATGGTCACTGTTGGGATTACCTACACTAGGATGCTACTGAAATCGTTGCAAATACCAAACACAGCCATTGCCAGTCACTGAGCAAATAACTATTTTCCTGTCTGCTAAGCCTTTCCAAGTCATAACGTCCTATTTCTCTCACAAGAATTGAAAGTTACCTAACGATACACATTCTTGAGAAAAAAAAGAAACCAACAACATAAAACAACCAGCCAAAAATCCCCCACAACAATGTGTTTTCATGGAAATCAGCCTCTTCATGTACTTCAAAAGAACAGGATATTACTACTTTTCTGTTATTATTTGTACTGTGAAATTTCAATACAAATTTCTATCAACATCTTGGCCTTGTATATATTCTGGCTCTGGATTTAATTTCTGTGGAAAGTAATTTCATTTTTGTTCATTTATATAATTTTACTTTAGTAGTTTTAGTCACTGTGTATAGGCATGAAAGTTCAGTAGCTATGATTAAAACCAGCAAAGCACATAAGCAGTTGTCCTTCTTCATGTTGGGGAAAGAAATATAAACAGTTGGGTTTTTTTTGTTTTTTTTTTTTTTTTCCTTTAGGGAGTTAAACAATCTGGAAAGTTGCACAGAATTGCTATTAATGCCTACATCCAGAGTGAAAGTGCCAGCAATAACTACCACTTTCCCAGTGTAATTATTTCTATATCGTTTTTAAAAGTGCTTGAAAACCCACAAGATTTGTCTGAGAATAGATGGGTTGACTATTACCTGATCTTAATGCATGATTCAGCCTGCTGACTGTGTCACTTATGCTTCAAAAGGAAAGGGATAATGATCTGCTTGCCTAAAATCATTTGCATCATTTGAATCTTTCAAATTTTTTTTTAAGAACCCTTGAAAGGAGTCTACACTGTAATAACAAAAGAACAAAATGAGATTATAAAGAGAAAAAATTACTAAATTACAGAAACCCCAAATAAACTAACACTACTCTACGTTTTCCAGATACGGAAGTTTTGATCAAAATATGGAAACTTAGAATATTCATGAGTGAATGAAAGAATAGAATAGAATAGAATAGAATAGAATAGAATAGAATAGAATCAAATCTTTAAGTTGGAAGGGACCTCCAACTATCTTCTAGTCCAACTGCCTGACCATCAACCACCTCCTTAGGAAGCCTGTTCCAGTGTTTGACTACCCTCTTGGTAAAAGAATGCTTCCTAATGTCCAGTCTAAACCTCTCCTGGTGCAGCTTTGAACCATTCCCTATCACTGGTTACCAGAGAGAAGAGCTCAGCACCTCCATTTCCACTTCCTCTCCTCAGGAAGCTGTAGAGAGCAATGTGGTCACCCCTCAGTCTCCTTTTCTCCAAACCAGACAAGCCCAAAGCCCTTAGCCACTCCTCCTAGGACATGCCTTCCAGTCCATTCACCAGCTTTGCTGCCCTCCTCTGGGTACATTCAAGGACCTTCACACCCTTCTTAAATTGTGCTCCAGGTGAGGCTGCACCAATGCTGGAAGCAGAGTGATGGTCGCCTCTGCTGACCAGCTGACTCTGCTGTGTTTGATGCGCCCCAGGATGCAGTTCCCCCTCTTGCGTGCCAAGGCACACTGCTGGCTCATATTGAGCCTGCTGGCAACCAGCACCCCCAGATCCCTTTCTGCAGGGCTGCTCTCCAGCCACTTATCTCCAAATTTATACCTGTGCCTGGCGTCACTTTGTCCCATGTATGTAATACAGCATGTCAACTTGCTGAATTCCATGTCATTAATGATAGCCCAAAGCTCCAATCTATCTAGATGCCTCTGCCAGGCCTCCTGTCCCTCAGAAGACAACAGCACTTCCCATTTTTGTATCATCGGCAAACTTGCTAATGGTGTTTTCAACTCCTGCACTCAGACTGCTGATAAATATATTGAACAGAACTGGCCACAGAATTGAACCTTGAGGAATACTGCTGGTCAACTCACCATCAGCCAGATGTAGTCTCGTTCAATACATCTGCCCCTCAGCCAATTCTTCACCCAATGCACTGTGAACCTGCTCATTCCACAGCTGGACAAGCTGTCCAAAAGGATTCTGTGAGGGATAGTATCAAAAGACTTACTAAAATCCAGAAAAACTACATCCATCACATTCCCTTCACACCTTATGGGTGTGGTCTTATCACAAAAATTAAATTAAATAATATTTTCCTTTTGTGAACCCATGTTGACCCTCCAGTCAGCATGGACCTTGCCAGACTCCCAAAATCCTTGACAGGTGATAAAGAGATGTCTTGCCATAACATCCACTATCTTCTTCAGCACTCTGGGATGAGTTTCATCAAGCCTCATGGCCCTGTGAACATTCAGATGGTGCAGCAGCTGGTCCATTACGATTTCAGTGTTCACAAATGGCAAATCACTGTTCCTGCACTCGTGGTCCTCCAGCTCAGGGGACTGGGCAGCCCAGGGTCTGTCAGTATTATTACAAATGGAGTCAAAAAAACACATTGGATGCCTCTGCTTTTTTTTCATCCCAATTAGTCAGATGACCACCTTAACAAGTATCAGTCTAATGTTTTCTTTAGACTTCTTGCTATTCACATACTTAAAAAAGCCCTTCATGTTGTCTGAAACAACACTGGCCAGTTTCAAATGTAATTGAGCTTTGGCCTTTCACATCTTCAGCCTGCACAAATGAACCACAGCTCTGTATTCATTCTGTCAAGCCTGACCTTGCTTCCAGAGATCATATTGTTTCTTTTTCCCCTTGAGCTCCACAAGGAGTTCCCTGTTCAACCAAGCTGATCTTCTGCCTTGCTTGCTTGACTTAATGACATATAAGAACTGCCTGCTTCTGTGCTTCTAAAATGTGGTTCTTAAAGACTGACCAGCATTTGTGGACACTTAAGCCCTCAAAAGCAGATTCTCAGGGTACTCTGTTAAATAGCTCCTGAATAGCTTAAAGTTTGCTCTCCTGAAGTCCAGAGTAAGATATCTACTGTCCTTTTTTCTTATTACAGTGAAAATTTTAAACTTAACCATTTCATGATGGTTAAGCTTAACCATTTAATGGCCAAGACAGCCATCACAACTCCCACAACTAAGATAGTCTTTATCTATTCACAAATAGCAAGTCATCCTGGCATGGGTCAAGTCAACTAGGCATCTTTCCTAGCTTGTTCTTTTTGTGTCATCTTTTCCAACTAAATCATGAGCTAGCAGATAATTTTCAATCAGTCAGAAAAGACTAATTAGAAAAGTAAGAATATTGTAAATAATTTTGTTTTTCCACCCTGGTGAAATGAACAATATGGAGAACATCAAGGTTGAAAATGAACAGCAATTTGAAATGTGTCTAATGATCATTTTAGTTTAAGTGTAGATCAGAAGAGAGAAATTCTGAGTGGGAAACGAGGTTTATCTCACTGAGACTGTGTTTAGAAATGTAGTTCATATATTCTGTGAAAAACCATACCAGCACCTTGAAAAAACTATATAGCTATGGGTACCTTCATATCATAAGAAAACTGCAATAGATATTTGAAATACATTTGTGGTTCTGTATAGATGTATGTATATACACAAATGAAAACAAGTGAAATTTGTTTTCAAACGAAAACAAACAAATTAAATTAGTAGTTAATGACACGACAAAGAGTAAATGTGAAAACTTTCTTGCCTACAAACACCATGGGTTGCCATGATTTGTTTGAGTTTGTACAAGATAAAGTATTATAAAAGCTGAAAATAAATTACAGGCAGGCATCAGACAACCATGAAAAGCTTGAGAGTTGTTGGACTGTGGATTTATGGAACATATTTTTGGCTATGAAAGTTCAGATTTAATTCAACCAAAGAAAGATCACAGGTAATCATTATAACTTGGCAAGAGAATTTAATGTAACGCATTCTTCCAACTCATTTCTAAATCTTCTTTATGTTTTGTATTTATGATACAGAGTACCTTATAGGAAATGTAGAACTACTGCAAAAATTATAAACTAAGGATAGAAATAATCCGGTACTGTACCTAACAAACCGCTGGAGTTGTTTGCAATGTTATAGTTCAGCTATTCTGTAATATTCAAGACAACATTTGCATCTTAATGCTTAGCTAAATGACCACAAAGCTAAAGCTGAAAAATTCATTAATTTGTGTTTCTTTCCATTTAACTTCATTGAAGCTTCACTTACCCTTGCAAAAATATACACTGAAACTGTGCCAGAAATGGAATAGGAGAATACCAAAGTAATCAACCACCAGGAAGACATCTGAATACAGTGAGAAAATGTCCTTGAGCCTAAACAGAAGACGAGCACATCAAGAAGAGTGCAGATAACAAGAGATGTAGAACTTGGTGAACACTATACTATTTCTCTGCAGTAAACAAAAGCTCTTTTAAAGATGCATAGCAAGAGAGAGGAAAAAAGGATCATCAAGAAATACTACACATTTCCACAACTGTTGAACTTTGTTTGTGGACTTTATTGTGCTACCAGGTATTGTGGAGGCATGCTTGATGAAATATTCACACAGTATCAAAATGCTATAGGAGGAACATGTTCCCTGTTAGAATTGTAAAAGATGTCAGAAATTCAAAGTGGGAATGAAGGAGCTTTAACTCCCACAGTGATTCTCAAGCACGTGAAGCAATGTTCTGTGAAATTCAACCATCTACCCTAACACATGAAGGCCCCACTCCTGCTACCTGGGAAGTCAATGTCAAATTCAAGTAGAATCTAATAAAAACAAGGCTCAGAGTCCTCATGAATACAAAGAAGAAAATACTAAATTTGATGAATGGCTCCTTGATGGAAGTCCCCATGTGTTCACCAAACCTTTGGCTTGATATCCCAGCTGCGAATTGTTTTGTAACAAATTGATGATAATTTTAATTGACTAAAACATCTGATTTATTAAATGAGAGAAAATGGCTTCAGCAATCTCATAAAAAAAAAAAAAATAATCCTGTCTAACCTGTTTTCCTGAAAGTCTAGTACATTAACACCTGTTAAAAGGTAATGTGCTAACAGGAGTCCTAAAAAGATAAAACAAAAATAAAACCCACATTGAACTGTCACAACAATTCTCCTATTTTATTAATGTTCTTTGTAGACAATGATGTAGTTCTACACAGTGCAAATTTTAAGAGAGAATATATTTCCAAAAGGCTGTAATCTAGAATATGGTGTAAATTTTCTATAAAATTCCCTGATGTGCTCCTACATATATTTCTGGTAAAATTGGCTTAGTGAAATAAAAAATACTTGCTATCTGAGAAGACTGGATTCTTAACAGTTGATTTCAATGTAGCTGGGATGATTAGGTGATAACAATAGCTGAGTCATATGAAGAACTAATTATATTAAGCTAATCTTTTGCTTTTTGACGCTGTAACCAATATGCAATACAGTGGACAAGAAGGAACAAGTAGAAGTGAAAAAACCTGACATTTTTTCATAAAATCATAGAATTGTTCAGGTTGGAAAAGACCTTTAAGATCATCAAGCACAAACATTAACCTAACTCTACCAAGTCCGCTGCTAAACCAGGTCCGTAAGCGCCACATATACACAACTTTTAAATACATCCAGTGATGGTGATTCAACTGCCTACCTGGGAAGCCTGTTCTGTTACCTGATAACCCTTTCAGTGAAGAAATTTCTCCTAATATCCAACCTAAAGTAATGTTTACATTTAATATCCATTAGTAATGCTTTTATACAGCTAATGGGAAATGCATTTGTATGAAATTACAAACCTGCAAATGTACAACTAAAAAAAAAAAAAAAAAATCATAGACTCATTCTAGTTGGAAGAAACCTTCAAGATCTTTGAGTGCAACTGTTAACTCAGCCTGCAAGGTCACCACTAGGTGCCAGGTCACCACCAGGTGTCAGGTCTCTCAGCACCACATTTACATATCCTTAAGTTCCTATCGGGGATGATGACTCCACCACTACCCTGTGCAGCCTGTTCCAGGGTTTGACAACCCTTTCTGTGAAGAAGTTTTTCCTAATATCCAACTATATCCCTGGAGCAACTTGAGGCCATTTCCTTTTGTGATAGCACTTGTTATTTAGGAGAAGAAACCAAAATCCACCTTACTGCACCTTCCTTTCAGGTATCTGTAGAGAGTGATAAGGTCTTCCCCTCAGGGACTTTTTCTCCAGACTAAACAAACCCAGTTCTCTCAGCTGCTCCTCAGAAGGCTTGTGCTCTAGATCCTTCACCAGTTTAATTGCCCTTATTCGGATGCACTCCAGCACCTCAAGGTCTTTCTTGTAGTGAAGGGCTGAAAACTGAAAGCAGAATTCAAGGTGCAGCCTCCCCAGTGCTGATCACAGGAGGGTGATGACTTCCCTAGTCCTGCTGGCCACTTTATTTCTGATACAAACCAGGATGCTACTGGCCTTCTTGGCCACCTGGGCACACTTCTGCCTCATATTTAGCTGGTTCCTGATCAACATCCCCAGGCCCCTTTCCTCCAGGCAGCTTTCCAGACACTCCTCCCCAAGCCTGGAGTGTTGCCTGGGGCTGTTGTGACCCCAGTGCAGGACCTGGCCCTTGGCCTTGTTAAACCTCATCCAGCTGACCTCAGCCCATTGCTCCAGCCTGTCCAGATCCCTCTGCAGAGCCTTCCTGCCCTCAGACAGATCAATACATCCCACTTCAGTTGAACTATTGATCCCAGTTCCTTTTTGGACAGAGAAACCCTAATGTAATAGTAAATGTATTGTAATCGTGATAATAAGCTTAGAGCAGATGTGACTGATTCATTGCTAAAGTGAGATTTCAGGTAGAGGTCCCTAAAGAGGCCTGTCCTTTCCTTTATTCTAGCCATCATAATGACTTGGTGACAGAATAAGAAGACACTGTCTTTAGGGATTGTGTCAAGCCCTTATTAATTTCTCTTAATTTTTCAATTTCAGCAAAAATGTTTTGTATTTGATATCCAAAAAAGCCCTTTCTCATCAGAAGATCAGTGAACCAGTGAAAGACATTACCAAGTTGCTTGATCAAATCTCTTAGACTACAAGCTTTAAAACACATCTTGAACAAATAGTGTAAATGCAGTTATGGCACTTCAGCCCAGGGAGATGGACAAGATGACATCCAACAAGATGGTGTCTGTCAGCACTTCACTCCTCTGGTCCTCCTGAGAGCTCTTCACATCAAAAGTACACAGAACATAATGTCTTTCTAAAGGAAATGAAATGTATTTTGTATGTTAGGTAGGGCTAAAGGCTAGCTGCAAGAAAGTGGGGAAAATAAAAAGGATCATTTTAAAGGCTAGGGTATTGGTAAAACTATATGACATCTATATTGATGAATCTACTATCAGTCATGATTCACCTGATTTGCAGGCTTGCAAATTTTAATCTGGTTCTTAGTATTGAGATTTGAGTGAAACTTATGCTAAAAGGACCCACTGATATAAATTTTACTGTGTTGCTTTACTGTCTGGAGCTACTCTTACATAAGACAGACTTGTCTCTTAAATAATTTGTCCAAAGCAATGGAAATAAACCAGCTTTCATAAGGATTGACATTCTTCTGATAACCTAGGGAAGACACAGTGAACCAGACAGAAGTCACTCTAACAGCAGATACTTTTCTTCCACTTGGAAAGAGCTCTGAATCTCCCAGCCTTGATGAAACAGGGAGGTTAAGAAAAGGTACCAGGAAAGCCATGAATTTTGGTCTGCACAAGGCAGAGATTAAACAGGAATATTCAGCTACTTACTGCTGTGCATGTGTGAAAGATGTAGACTTATTCACACCACATGAATAGGCAAAAGAAAATATCATTTGCTGTAACAAGATATCTTGCCATGTTTAAAAAAGGATGTACTGTAGTCCAACAGTAACAATGTTTACAAGACTGAATTTATAGTGTCTTTCCCTCTGATTTCCAGAATTATTGAAAAAGCATTAATTTCATAATAGTTTTTCAGAGTAGTGTGATAGATTTTTTTATAAAGACAGAAGCAATGAATGAAAATGACATGGTTGGGACATTCTCCAAAATTAGTTTAATGCAGTTACTCATTAAACATGTCTTTTTAGCAAATCATTGAGATTTGCTTTTTAGAGAGTTATGACATTTGCTAGATCCTGAAGAATAATTTCAATAAGCATGAGCAAAAAGATTGAATAAAATCTATTGTGTTTTGACCTGGAATTAATAAATGTTTCTAGTCCAGTGCTTAGGTTTCCTTTATATTCTTAAGGTTGAGACTCAACCTCAGAGTAAACACAGTGGATGTAAAAACTTTTCAAATGAAACTATAGTAAGTTTCAATGCCCTTCAAACCTACATTGCCAAAATGTGGATAGCTGCTTGGTTTTGCTTCTCGTTCAAGCTCTTTGAGCAGGTTTGTTCTCTAGAATGAGAAAATATAGCAGTACCTTCACCTACATATTATAAACCAGGATTCTTCTATGGTATATATTATTTTCAGATAATAGAATATTAGTGTGAACTCTATGAATCTAATTAATGTATTCATTGTTCCCAACAATTTTATACTTTTGCATTGAGTTTTTTTGTTTGTTTGTTTATGTAGATACATTTAGTATTGTAAATATATCTTTTACATAGAAATATTAATAATGTGCAGTTTAATGCAAACTGAATAAGCATTCTATCACATGGCTGAATCTTGGTTGCTCCCATTACCTTCATCTATTGAAGTTCTTGCTTTACCCATTGTATCTTAATTAATGACATAAAGCCATTGAATGACTAATTCATAGATTGATGGAATGAGGGTTGCAAGAAACAAATAGAATCAAATAGAATAATCAAATATCCTGTGGGATATAAGCTCAGCAGGGCCATTCAGAAGTTTGCTACAATGATAATATGCCTGTTTGGTTTTATTTTTTTTTCACAGAAACTTACACAAAACATAATTCGTAATATTGAGCATTGTCACAGTAACACAGAATAAGCCACATAATATTTTTTTAGTGTATGACAGAGGTTAAAGGGGAAAACATGGACTGTATTTGTGGATCTGTATTTGCCAAATATATTCAAATGATCATGGGAAAAAGGAATGATTAACTAACCCAAACTTAGAGAGAGTTGGTATAAAAAGGTTGTTAACTACCACCTTCATTAATCAAAAATAAGAAACCTTCAAATTCACTGGAGTTACAGTGATCACCTGGGCTTATCCAAACAAAACTTCTTTAGTCTGGAGGACAGTTTTGGAATCATAGAAAATAGTCCTATGACTTTCCTCCTATTTCTTGCTGAAGACTGAATCAGACTAAACCAGAGACAGTGGAAGGATGCAGTAAGTGAATCAGTAAGAGATCAGATTTCATTAATTCATTGACAAGCTTGCCTGTTTCTACAAACAGATTTACTCCATGAAGCTGACTGTGAGCTTCAACAACAGTGGGCAACAGACATATACTTCTCAGGACAATGCATATATAGCATTGTTAGGTATTTCCATACTGCTCTGAAACTTGAGTAAATGTACCAGTGGAAATGCATGAATCAGTCAAACCTGGTTTCTTACAGGTCTCAGGATTTGCTCTGGCACTGGCTTTTTTGTTTTATCCCTTATCTGAGTTTATGGCCACTACCTTCACACACTTTTCAGACCACAGTCATGCCATCTCTATTTTGCATTGGAATGTGATGCCATAGGCCATGAGAGACTGTGGAGGCTGTGTGTCTGTTTCTCATTCTCTCCAACCTTGTGTAGCAAAACTGGCAGTTCAAGAGTATTTGGGGCCCCTGCAGCCTCTGAAACTGGGAAGATTTTTTCCTTAAATAAAAAGATTTAGAGCATTTAGCTACTACATCTATTAGATATTTGAATTATCTAATGGAAACCAAGGTATTTCAACACCACGTGTTCTGTTATACTATGGGTTCAGACAGTGCTGAACTGATGCTATGCCTAATTCTTCCAGCATTGTGCTGAGGAATTTGCTTGCATTGATAATGTAATCATCCGCCCATGGGGATTTATAGTTGTGGGTTTTTTTTTTAAATACTCATTCAACAGTGAAAAGTGCTTAATATTATTGTATAAACATAAAATAAGACCTCAAATTTGCATTTCACTCCTGTGATCTCTTATCTTCAGAGAAGGATTAAAAGCTAAGCCTCTTTACAAAAATCACTGAATATATTAATTATACACCGTATAAATAATTTAATTGCACACAGAGAATAGATTCTCTGAAAGTTTCATACATACTTCTCTTTATATAATGGAAATTATTGTCAAACTAGAGAAATCTTTCTCTTAATACTTTTCATAGTGAAAAGCTATGCTGCTTAACTGTAATTTATAATATGATAATACACACCAAAAATTGCTAATGCTCCCAATATATAGTAATGCAAAAAGGTCCAGAATTAAAGGTGCAGCATAGAGAAGAGATTATGATCTTTTTGTTGACAGATAAGGTCAAACCGTCAGCTACTTAAGTCTGACTTCACTAAAGTCAGTGTAGCCTTATCCACATAGCAAAACTGAGTCTTGCTCACAGTGTTACAGAGTCACCATAGGGACCTTCACAAGGAAAACCTGACATTGTGACTTGCTCCCTGCAGGCCTTGCAGTGTACCCATTAAAAACATAAAAGAGAGTAACCACCAGCATATCCCTGATATCAGGAGAAACATGTTAAAGACGGAGTTGGGGAAGAAGAAGGAGGTGGAGAAAATAATATGACCTTAATGATGCAAAGTGTTAATATTTCTGATGTAACCAGTAGACTTCAGTTGCCTTTAAATCACATGGAGATGCTCATCAGCCATTCTGTTGACATGTAACATTTGTCAAAGTTAGCTGCCCCAAACTGCTTTTCTCAAGCATCTATTTTACATAAGTGATTGTAACTTTGTTGTGGTTTTATTCTCTCTTGACTTCTGATTTTAACATTTTAAAAAGTTATTTTCTGAGCAAATTTACTTGTAAAGTCCATAAGAATGTGACTTTTATACCTTGAGATTTGTGTACTCCTTTTTTTGTGGATATTTTCCATTTATTTTTTGCAGTCTAAAATTACTGCAATTTAAAGGAAAGTTGCTCAGAGAGGTATCATGGTCCAAGAAGAGTGGAATCATCCATGCATATTTATAAAACCACAACTGGAAATTCCATCATACAATCTTTTCAGCAGTTAACTAATATACAGTGTCTGCTTAGCCTCAAAAAAAGTTTAATTATTTACTTATAGTTACCTCTCTGGTAGATCATCTTATTTACCTAACTGTAGTATTTGTTCTTCCAGCTTTACACCTGGGCTAGATGGCTTTTCCTGGGACTCTAAGTCTCTTGTAGTCATTGTCGATTGAAGGTGTCAGGAGAAAAGAGACATCTGACAGTTAAAGACACTGAGACAGATATTTTTCATGATTATGCTAATTTTATAGCAGCATAATTCTTGTTGGCTTTCGTGCTATTGACTTCAGTAGTGCTAGGTTAGTGTTGTGGGGTTAAAATGAAGGCCAGTGTGTTAGTCTACCAGAAAGAACAGGAGCCCTGGTTCCTAATGTTTTGCTAACTCATCTATGAAGTAGAGACTAGAGATATTTATCCAAAAGCTTTAGCTACTGTATGCAAATTCCTTTCATGTTTTCAAACAGAGGATGTTAGGTTCTTACCTAGCCCAAAGTTAGAATTTCCACTTACTCACAATGACTTAATCAGGTAGGCAAACTATATTTACACATGTAAATAAACAAATTTTCTGAATATTCCTTGAAAATTATAAGAACTGAGAATACTATACCTTAATGCTTTCATGCACATGCTGGTTTTGTGACTGGACAAGCACTACGGACACCAAAGGGGTTGATTCTCCTGTGGTTCCCATTGACAATGAGGAAGAACTTGCACACAAATACAGGAGAGACATAGTGGTGTATATTCATATAAGTAAAGATGACCATTTTCCTTTTTTTTTTCCCTGCAGAATTCTCCTACCCTTTTCAGCCCCAGGTATTCAATTTTCTTCTATGAATGTCTCATAAGCTAGAAAGGGCCATAGGCGGCCAAACTGTAAGATTGAAACTGGCCATGAACAAGTCCCAGAGCTGTGTGTCATCTCAACTGAGGCATAAGGATATAGTTCTACCCTCCTGAATTTGTGAAAGACTTTTCTCATTTTTAGCACAAAGAGAAACTACAATCCTGTCCATAATAAAACTCAGATATGTGTGTTTTGATTAAATAAAGACATTTGGTAGACCCAGTCAAAACATTTATTTCCTGCCTCAAATTAAAGTACAATAAGAGTGTAGTACTGAACAGCTGCTGAGTTTTATAAAAAAATGGATGATAGCTGTGTGTGTAAACATGTTTCTCTCATTGGTTACTGAAAGAATAAAGAAAGTGGGATATAAATATGAGAAAGGTTATCAATAAACAGCAATTCCCCTTTTTTATTATTCCATTCTTTCCTGTGTCCCTGTCAAAAATGTGAAAATCATCCATCATTTCTTCCAAGCTCAAAAAAATTATAATAAAAAAGAACTTTCCCTAGGAGCAGAGTTGCTAAAAATCACTTGAACATTTTCAAACGATGAGCAGAAAAATGAGGTGCTCAAAACAGAACACAGATAATAAAGCTTTCCTTTTACAAGACATTTGTAAAGGATGTATTCTTACTGTAATTTTTATAAGTGTAGCTCTGTTTCTTCAAGGTTCTCTAGTGATCATACAATTATTTTCTTTTATGTCATGTTGAATGATTTCCTGTTTAGTTTATTGTTAATGCCTTCCCAGAAGTGTGAAGTATGGACTTACGATTCCTTTCTATAAAGCTGTAATGGATCTTCTCTTTAGTAACAATTCTCTCCAGTAAATGGCTTAGTGTAGCTGCTGCTTTTCTAGCAGACTGTATTCCTAAAGCTAAGCTTACCTGCTTTTGAATTCTGATGCTTTGCATAGTATATGAATGAATAAACATAAAACCAATTATCATGCAATATACACAAATATATCCAAATCGATAGCATCAAGAGACTTCAGGAGTGAGATAAAATTTTAATCTTATTCTTTCAGACAATATATGCAGTTTTCTTGCTAGATGCTTATGAATTTAAAGAGCTGTTTTCTTCATAGTAAGCACAGTATCTATCATGTCAAACAACCCATAGCATTTATATTTATCACTCATCCCTGCCAACAATGATATAGTTCTATTTTTTTTGTATTGCTGTGATTTTTAAGAATGATGCTGATTTGAAAAATTTGTTGCCCATTTACTGGTGAGCCATTTAATGAATATTAGTGTCATATGTGTAAATACTACATTATAGAGTAAATAAAAAGACAGGACTATGGCCTCTATGCATTTGATTGTCTAGCTTTTCAGATATTTTGTGCAACAGAGCAAAGAAAGATAAAAAATGTTACACTGGGTAAGACCTGGTATCCATGTAATACCAAGATCCTGCCTCTGAGATAATTTTCCAGGATACAATGTCTTCAGTTTAAACATTTTTTTGTCCGTGCTTCCTGAACTGGTAAAATATAACTATCTAAGAACTCCTACCAGAACAAACTTCTTAACACTTGAGAGAATTGGACCTGAGTAATCAGTTTTAAGACAGAGCAATTCACTCTTCCCACATATGAAAAATGATTTCCATTCATGTCCTGCATAATTTGTTTGCCCAAATCAGCAATATCAGGTATATGGATAGGAAGAAGAAAAAGTATGGTAAGGGTAAATAATGATGACCATATAATAAAATGTTATTTTGTAGTTATGATTTTATAAGCACCTAAAGGGCACGTAAGTATCTGAGATCCATCTCATCTTTACAGAAGGAGAAAGAATAACCAGGAAAATGGAATTATTTTTGTCTTATGCTAAATAATAACATTCCAAGGTTGAAATAGAATGAAGAATGGTGTGATTTTATAGCACCTTTAATAGTAATTTATACTAGTATAGATGGAAGTAATGTGACTGCAACTTCTTGGGAGTTTTCCATAATCCATTTGGTCTCACGTGTAGGATATCTGAAGGCAAAATGAAAAGTACACACATTAGCAATGAGGCTTTTTCATACCACCTGTGACTGAAATGAAGAACCCCTCTGTTTGCAGCCATGCAATGATTAAAAGCAGCATTGATAAGGTCAAAGGATGTCTTTTGAAATCTTTTTTTTAGAGCTGAGTGTAATACTTAGAGCTTTTGAGGTATAAGTTTTGAAAGTTTCAGAGTAATGATAAAGCAAATCTTGCAGTAACCTATGTAATATTGCTTTCCTACCAAAAATATTGCTCAAATTCCTCCCTATTATTTCTCCTAAACTGTTATATTTTTTTCCTCACCAAGATGCTTTGCTTTCAGTCTAATAAGCAGGAACTCACCTGAGCAGAAGCTGCTGATATATATGGTCTTGTAAAACACTGTACTTGGGTAACTACACTCAACTTGTAGGTAGTATTGTTACTTCTGTAAAAAATGCCATAGATTAATTTAATGAGTGCTGAATTTACTGAATAGCTGGTAAGAAAATAATTTTGATGGTGAGCTCAAAGCTGGGATTCAAACAAAAATTTCACTTGTTTGACTGGTCCTGTCGACGTCACTGACCAAGTAATATTTATAGAAATGCTCCCTTGGAGAACTGATGGCTGATTATGTTTTTTTTTAAGAGAGCATTTTTTTTTTTCTCTTCTCATTATTTATTGGAGTCTCCCTATCATAAGCAAGCAAAATCAATGAGCATTTTGCTTTGAATGGAAAAATGGAAAGGGGAGATGTGATAAAGGTCACATTCTAACAATAAGCCTGCAGCTATATCAGTGAGTGCTTTTAGATTAGATGCAATCCCCGTGTCACAGCTCTGTATTCACTTCTCATGCTAACACAGAAATTATACATTTTGTCATCCGTGACAAACCATACTTGTTAGTTCTATTGTTATTTCTTCTTTTCTTCTCCTGTGTATAAGAGATTAGATGCCATCAAACAGACTAGGGCTGCAATTATTTTAGCAAATGGAATCCAGTGTTGATCCCAATGCATTTCTGAAATCGGAA
>NW_008616815.1:11789-32555 GCF_000691845.1 Merops nubicus | reverse complement strand
AAGCGGAAGAGTTCAGAATTTTTATTGCTTCTGCTTTGTAAATCTCTTTGCTGCTCATGCTTAGATGTGAACATAAGCTACTCTTAGCTACAATTCACTCAGATTTTCCAGGATATAATGACACTGAACTGTCTCAATAACTGCATATTTTCTTTTTTTCTTTTTTCTCTTTTATGATTCATTACAACTTTCTATTGTTCTTTAAATGATATGAAGCCATTGGATGGAGACCATCTGAAACTATTGCCTGCCAGCAGCTTGGACATTGCTGAGAAAAGGCATGAAGATCTCATGCACAACCTGTACAGCAGGTCTCTGAGGCTATTCCTATGTAACTGGCAGGATAAGATTATTAAAATAAATAATAATTAATGGTTAGATTATGAATTAAATTTAGCAACATGAGACAACCTTTAAGATTAGTTGAACTCTCACTGATTAGAATAGGCTTTATCAGGACCCTCATAAACACAGAAGTAAAGACTGTATTGAATTAACTCCCTCTCCACACTCCCCAGAAGCAGGACATACCCATCCATATTTGTTACAGAACTGACTGAGGATTTTTCACTGAAGTGGAAAATTAATTAAGTGGAAAGTGTGCTTCCTAAAACAAATTTTTTTCACGAGATGATAAAATTTTTGAAATACCAAATCAATTAAAAACTGATTGAAATGCAAAACTAGTCAGGTAGGGTTTTGGAATGACTCAAATGAAAATATTTAAATTTCTTGAATTAAACCAAAAATTCTGAATCTGTTCAGGCTTAAACTGTGTCTGCTTGTGGTGCCACAGTATCACATATATGTTGTAGTCTGGGTTAATGCCTCTACTTCTCGTGAGGGCCTGGATTCATGCTTTTCTGGACAACATGCTTTTCTGCTTGCTGCTTCAAAGAAATCACATGTGCAGAACTGTACCTATGAACTTTGTTGAGACCAGCATCCATGGATGTTGTTTTAGTTCTTTGGGGTTAGCCCTGGTAATTTGTCAGTGCAGTGCAGCTTAATATACTAGGCAGCAAAGTCAAAACCATCATCATTTAACTGATTGAAACAAAGGGTAAATGTGATTAGCTGTGAAGAATTTTCAGATAAACAGTCTTTCCAAGGCAGCATAAGTCAAAATCTCTTTGGAGTGAGCATCAAATTACTATTTGATGGCTTGAAATACGCAGCATTGAAAGTATTTCAAAAGCTGTTAAGCATGAATAAAATTTTTCTGCTGCACTTTAGGGGCATATTTTGCGATGCTTTTAAAACTTGATTTTTTAAATGAACTCGAACTTCTAATAAAAAGGACCTCAGAAGGGAGTTAAACTTTGAATGAGTTGACTGCACTTGATGCAGTTCTCATTCTAGCAAGAGCCATAGAAAAGTGTGCTGTCAAGACACAGGCTTGGCTGAAGTCAGTAGCAGAGTTCCTTTCTGTTTCAGTAGAGTCAGGATTTTACCCTGTGTTTTTATTGCCTATTTTCTAACAACAGTCTGGAAGACTATGGTAAATAATTGTCATAACTGCCAGAAAGAGAAACTAAAATGAGCACTGAATATAAGGTTACATCTATTCTCCAAAACGGTCCTTGCACATAAAAATGTCTAATAAAACCTCTTGTAAGTGCTCAACAGCGCAAATGAATCCTGAGACATTTTTCTTAAATAAAGTGCAGCAAGGAAAAAGAGAATTCAGGCATGAGGTTGAAACCAAGACAAAAGGCTTTACAGAAGGAGTAAAACCTTGCAGTGGCTCTGTCCAAACTTTTCTTTGTGATCCAATGAGTTCTGTATGCAGAAGAAACTCTCAGTGATTTCAGCAGAAGCTTGATGGTTGGGTGTGCAAGGAATGCAGGACTGTGCTCTGAAGTGGTAAGCCTAAAATAATCATGGCTTCATTCTTCAAACTTAGTCAAAACTCCTCAGAAGTTCTAAAGTCAATTGTCAGCATAAAGACCAAGTGGATTTTAATTTTGCCATTTCAAAATACAGAAGTTTTCCTAGTAACTCATCAAGTGTCCATGATTACTTCTGAAATGAAGTATAGGACTTCACACTTAGATTTCTATGACACTGAAGACTTCAAACTCATTCTTCAGCTCTGACTGTGGTTTTGGCTCTTCTGTTTGGAGCACACGTGTCTTGTTCTTTTACTGTTTTGATTTGGGACCAATTACATCTTAGGTTAATACCCTACATAATCTGGACCCACCAGAAGGCTTAAATAATAAGTGCACAGTATATCTCCTTGAGTGTAATCTCACATAATAATGGTGAAGGATTTTTAGTTATGCCAGATAATAATACCTAAGAAATTAGTACAGAAGCTGAACTCCCATCTAAGTCCACTGCTCAAAGTCCAGGTCTTGCAAAAGGAGATTCTGTGCCATCATATTAGAGGAGGTCTGTATCCGTAACTAGGGAAGATGTTTTTAAGATGTTCGTGTGATGATGATAAGGTTACAAATTCTTTATTCCAAGTAGTAGGACTGAATTTGTCTCTTGAAAAAAGTCACGATTTTGAAAAACAGTTGCAGTTATTGTTCCTTTTAGTGTGGGCATGTGCATATGGATTAAGAGACACTCTGGACATCACAGCCTCTTCTGATGGAGCTTATGATTCCTCAAGGTACTCTGGACACACCAGTATCTTTATTTTGTGTTTTTTATTTTTCCAAGTAAATTGTAGAGGCATGTACAATCTGCTAAACACACGATGAGGAAATATTCAGAAAAACAAGCATTTCTCCCTACCCATAGGCAAAATAAAGTATAAACACACTAACAGAAATGCAGTTTTCCATCAAATGAACCATGTCATGGCTTTGAATAGTACGTGTATGTGAATGAGTTTTTTTCTGGTAATTGGTTATAGAAATGAGTACAGGTAACCTGCTCCAACCTTGTAGGACTGGTGTAGCACAATGCTAAGCCAGGCAGGTTAACACTTAGTTGCCAGGTTACAAAACTGAGAAATTAATATGCCAGGGAGAATTTAACTTTAGATTGACAACTGTGTTCTTTTGTGGCTAGAAAACAAGCCATAGAAATGTATCAGCCATAAGACTGTGTGATGTATCTTACACAAGAATGTAAAACTAAATTGTACGTGTATTGATAGATGACCTTAAATCTGTTCTGCTGGGACATTCAACTTACATGGCAGTATTTTTAAAAACATATGCTAAATTCGGATGCAATACCTGGTGAATATTGTTCTTCCATGATGACACTGTGTTGTTGTTCTACTTAGAGAGGGATGTTAAAAAAAAAATGTACCTCTAAGCCAATGTAACACTCATAAAATAAGTGTAACAGATTTTCTAGTAGTAAAGAATTTCCTTCCAAGGAACACAGAAGTCTATAGCCTCTATCGAGCTTCTGGGTAATGGATGCTTCCTTATTATCTCACTGCTCCTCCTGAGACTTTGACTGATCAATGTGTTTTATTAAAGAATAATTTCTTTGCCCCATATGAAATATGTCAGTGCTGCATGAAGTCGTACTGGGGATGCCTCTTTTAAAAGCCTCTGCAGCTGTTCCTTAAACTGGGCAATGTCTTACATTTCAAATGCTTCTCCTGAAATCTATACAGCTTCTTTAGGAGTAAGATACTACTCACCATAAGTAAGTCTTTGTGGACATGAAGAGAGTAGGATACTGTATTGAATATATATTAGGTTTTATTTATATGTCATTCCTGGATGTTGCTCCCCAGTGTCTATACTTATATTTTCTGTAATGTAAGGTATTCTCAGGATGAAATTATGTTTTGGACATTTGTATTAAGGCTGTATTCTTGCCAATATCATGAGTGAATGGTTGTTTTGTAGCTAGTGAAACTGCTGTAGCCACACATAAAAAAATAATAAACTGTCCATCTAGGATACCAAACAGATTTTACAAGAATTTTTCATGCATTAGGATTTCAGTATATATATAATATTAGGTATAGTAGCAGGAAACAATGCCAAAATGTATCAAAAATCATAAATCGTGATATACATACATGGAAAACACAGTGTCCACAAAAGAGTTTTCCTCTACTCCCAGAGGAAAAGAATCAAAACCTGTTAAAGCATGAGCAATGCCAGATAAATAGGCAAAAGCTGTTCACTTAGCAATGTTGATGCATTCATAAGAGAGGCTTTAATAACTTCTCTGACGAAAGACCCTTTCTGATGACTGGCAGAATTGAGACTGCTCTGAAACATTGCCACGAAACAACAATCTAATACACATAGTGGAGTTGTTCCCATGGCACTGTACTCCGTACAAAGAAATTACAGATGGGGAAGTCATAGGTTGTCAATGAGCCCTCTCCAAAACTGCCCAACCTGAGATCATAGTCTATGTAGCACTGCATTACACTTGGAAATACAATGAGTAGGATAAGGAGGTTTTCATCACAAGGTGACCATTTCAAATCAAGTCGAAGTTGGCAGACCATGACCCAAACCCACTATGATCCAAAAGTATTTGATATATATTATATCAATATATTAGATAATTTAACAATTTCAATCTAGGTCCTAATAGGTATAAATTTATAAAAATTCTGTTCAACTGGCACTAAATCTCTGCTATACCAATGCAGCAGCACAGATTGAAGGATGTGAACATTTCTCTGGGTGAAATCTCACTGGAAAAGTATAAGGCATTATACCCACAGTTTTGTTTTTTTTTGATGGCCTGAAATGCTAAAGTGCCACAGATTATCAGGAATTGCTTGACAGGAAGAACTCTTACAAATTTAAAAGAGAAAAATGGATAAAAATTGTCTTTAAGGTATTTTAAAAAATCAATCTTCTATGAATCTTTACAGCAAAAAGATTGTAAAAAATTATAAGCCTCAGGCTTCTCTGCAATGATCTTGCTTACAGTGCCTTTTGTATTCATTGCATTCTGCTCTCACATCCACTGTACAGGAACAAGCAATGTGCCATGTTTTATTGTGTCTTACGTGCCAGCATTTTGAGATATAAGAAAGCTGAATGAAAAGCATTATCAAAGATATTTTTGTGTTACGATTTCATGAGTTTGACAAAATATTGCAATCTGCAAGACTTAAACAGGTACGTGTAGCAAATGGAGTTTTAATTAAAAGAAAGTCAGAGGTTGAAAATGATGCCTCTAGATAATTGTAAGGGGGCACTTATTAATATTTTACCTCAAACCTTGACGGTTTGAGGATGTGTTCGTTCACCTTGAGGATCCATTCACCTACTGAGAGTATAGCATATGTGAAGTTGCCTGCAAGGCAGAAGGTCAGCATCATTTCCTTAATACATTGTTCTTACTTCCCCAAAAGATCACACTGAAGGATTTAGTGCCACAGGAATTACCAGACTTTTTGCACTGTGGGGCATTCATGCACATCAAACCCTTTAGGAAACCCTCTAATTGGGCTTCCTACCTCCAAGGCTCTAACTCTAGAGAGTAACTTGCTGGAAAGTCATGGAGCATGGATTGCTAGCTAAAGAGAATCAAACTTATCAAGCCTCATGAGGCTCTAAATAATTATTTTGGAACCAAGTAGAAAGATTTGTACTCATTTTAAAGACAACACACACACAAAAAAAGGAGGAAATCTGTATGAAAATACAACCTGTATCAAGAAATATGAACATCCTGATTTTTCGTTCAAGGAGTTGTTTGGGTTTTTTTTCAGTCACATGCTCAATCTATACAATGTCATATATATGGCATTGCTTACAGCCCTTATAAATATTCATGTATGTCCTCTGATTCATTCCTACCCTTCCCCAATTTGGCTTCACAGCTTTGGGCTGGGAAAGTGTTCAGTAGAGCTATACAGCAATATATTTGTTTAAGACAGAGAAAAATATATTATTAATTTGTCCTCTTTAATATTTTTGGTGGAGAAAAGATGATGAATCTTGTAAACCTTTTGCCAGTGATGCCACTGATTGAAGGCAGTAGAAAAAGTTATTTGATTAGCACTAAAAAAATCCCTTCCTTGTCCTGTTATTTTTTCTTAATTCTCTTTGATCCTTTTGTTCCATAGTCACTGTGTATTTTTTTTGTTGTTGTTATTTTTATTTTTTTTTTTTTTTAGCCAAATCACTGCTCTATTTTTTACCCATTAGAACAGTCAGTGAAGAAGTTCTAAAAGTGAACCTGTAAACATTGTTCTTCTTTCCCTTTCCGAATTAAAATACTCAAATCCACACTAATCAAGTTGGTTGTCAAGAATTCTATCCTATTTGTGACACTCACTGGGCATCCAGGAACATCCAAGCTCAGAGCCAAAGCAAGCCATGGACAAAGAGGAAGGGAGATTATAAAATCCTGTAACTTATAGAAGACCTGGAGTAAAAGGTAAATGGAGGAGGAGTCCAGCTGTAAAGGACCTGATAGTACTGAAATACTGGTCAGGAAAAACAAACAAAAAAAACCCAAACAACCCACAAACTGCAACAAAACTTTTTTTATCAGGCAGCAATTTTCAGGAGACCTGATAAACACTCAGGTAGTGTTACTACTGCATTCAGCTTGGGACAAAGGTGCATTACAGATGTTGTGGGACTTAGAAGGATAGGAAACATTTTGATTGGACTGTCCCATAAGCAGCTGGCTTTTTATTGGCTTACTGAGAAAATAAATTGATTTTATATATATATGTGTATATATATGAAATATGGAAAATCGTGTCATTAGAAGATAACCAAGTTAATGTTATATGAGCTAGTCTGGGTAACGAGAGGTGCAGAGCCATGACAAAACAGAGATAAGGAAGATTAATTTACCTTGGTCTTGGCAAGGTCTCTCAGTATCCAGGACAGCTCATTTAAAACTCATGTATAGCTACAGTGCAATTCAGTCTGCAGTGCAGACACTTTCTGATGTTACTTTAATAAAGAATAGAAAATCAGATTGCTATTGAACTTATATTATGTCGTTTATTATGCAATGATGGTTTCTGCATCTGGCAGAAAATGCAGTTCAGAATTAGACAAGTCTGTGTTAGTTTATACATCTACCCGTGTTTCTGGTTTTTTAAAAAGAAAAATTCCATGTCTAAGCAAATTTGTTCTTCCCAACAATTGCCAGATATCACAATTGCCTGTTGCTCATCACATTTTTCCTTGCCCATCTTAGATGTCACTGTTGCATACACATCAGAAAGCACTAATTTGCTCTCTCAGAGTAGGAACAGGTTACTAGAAAGAGGAAAAATAAATAAGAATCACTTTTCAGCTGATGGTACCTGTTCTGAAAGAGCAGTTGTGAAGATGAGAGTTCAAACACATGAAAGGACCTGTGTACACAACCTCAAAAACACTCCTCAACTACCCTGCTGAATTTGCAACGATCTGTACACCTAAGCTTTTCTTCCATTTTTCTTTCCCTGTGGGGTCTGAGCCAGCACTCAGACTCAGAGCCCACCTGATAGGCTCTCATGAGACTGAGCCTCACAAGAGGCACTATAACCACTCAAAAACTAGGAAAAGATGTTATATATGTACATACACATACATACATATGTATATGTGCAGAGATGAATGCATACATAGACACACATATACCTGTATATTAGTCAAATGACTAGTTACTTCTCTAGAAAAAGGGAGAAAATGTTTGTTAGGTTAATAAAAAAAAATATTCCACAAAACCACAAAGCACATTTTTGTGTAGAATGCATGTCTCATCTTCCAGACAGCTCCAGAATATCATCTCCTCCTCTTTTCATTTTTACTAGCCAATGAGACTTAGTTGTTTTGGCATACAGGAGAGCTTCAAGGTTGTGCAGGTCCTATCTCTTTGTAGATGTCTGTGCTAACCACAAAGACTTTTTACAAAGGTAACCACAGCATTGTGGTGCCAGCTGTGATGTTAAAAAAGCAGTGAGCTTAGCTGAGGTTTGAAAAGAACTGATGTGAGTGTTCAAATGCAGAAAAAGGTCTTAAATGCTAAATGTACCTTCAAACACATGCATTGAAGGAGATGCTTAAGTGACTCACTCAGAGCTGTGGATCTCATTCCAGAAACCACACATATGCAGCGATTTTTTATTCCCATAGTGGACCAAATTATCTTTTTGGACTGCAGACTAATGCTAAGGAAGGAGAAGGAGAGGATTATTACTTTCAGACCTTTTTGAGAAACAACACTTTTTGGCTTAAGATATCACTAAGCAGAGAACACAATAATAGAAAGCTCAACAACATAAATATCCACTCAGACTAATTAATTAGGCACCACAATTGCAGGGTGTTGGTATCAAATACTTTCTGTCATCAAATTTCAAAAGACCTTTTATCTTGCTTCTGTAGAAGGATAAGAAAATGCAAAGAGCATAAATATTTCAAACTGCTTATAATTAAAACTTCATGTGTTTGGCACTCGAGCAAAGGCAGCTAACTGGGTATTGGTTATACTGGCAATACTTCCCCTTTTCATCTTAACAGCTGGGCAGTAAACATTGTGTGGTACTATTTTGCCACAAAAAATACACTCAGCATGCTTCTGTTAGTCATGAAATCTTGTAATTCCTACTGCAGCATAATATTAAAAGCAAAATGTGAAGTGTTCATCAAGGTGCCCCTCCTTTTTTGTGTGCGGTTTTTATTTCTGTTGGAAATAGCCTAATTCTGTGAAGGAAGCTGTAAAATGCCCTACCTGACTGCTGGTGTCAGAGTGATACTCTGCATGAGAAAAGGAATAAAGAGCTGAAAACACAAAGGGAATTGAATGATGTTGTAATGAAGATGCACTGTAATATGAAAGAATCAGCCTGATGGAGCTTTCATTTAATTTAAACAGCACCAGACAAATTCTGCTCTCAATTACATCAATCCGATACTAATTAAATTAATAGGGCAAAGCAGAACTTGACTCTTTATCCCTTCTGGAAGAAAGAATAGCAATTGGAGGAAGAAAAAAAAAAAATACACAACAACCATGCAATGTATTCTTTTTGTGGAATAATAAGTTTAAAATCAAATCTCAAGTGGCCTCAGAAGACTTTGTGCCACTTAAATGCCATTTCCTGCAGTAGGGTTTCTGGGTCTTGGAGATGCTGGCTTATCAGTTCTGGAACAAGAAGAACTTCCACCAAAGTGACCATATGCATATACCCAAGACCTGTTCTTCTCTCCAGCAGTGTCAATTGCAAATATGCTATTTACCCAAAACGAGGGCTGGGATATTGTCATTAACTTCAGGGAAGGCAGCTTTCCAGACTTTTTTTTCTTTTTCTTTTTTTTTTTTTTTTTTTAACACTGTCTGAGCCAAATTTCCACCAAAGTCACAAGGTCACAGAGGCAGCCAAACTCCATAGCTCCATTTTCTTAATTGGAATTCAGGATTCTTTAGTTACTGTTCTCATTTGAAGTAAACCCCACCTCTTTCTAGATCTCCAGCCATAATTTCCATCTCCACCCTGCCATGCAATTCTTCTGTTCTAGCCTTTAAAACCAGTTTCGATATTTATAACAACTAGGTGCTAATAGACTTGCATCCATCCACTCTTGCTTAAAGGCAGCCAGTGGACTAGTATTTTTTCTCCTGTCTCTGTTCGCTGTTAATTACAAAACTCCATTTCTATAGGCTAAATCACTCCTAATAGCACTGAGCCAAGGTCCATTCAGTTTGCAGAGCTGCATGCAGCCATTTTATTATTTTTACTAGTGCAATTATTTTCTTTCATCTACACGGCAAGTCAAGGTTAAGGTCAATGATATACAATTTGCTTCTACTCCAGTTTAATAAGGTCAAATGCTTAATGATTCTGTGGTATATTATCATAAATTCATTTTCCACAATAAAGTTAACCTGATTAGGATAATGCAGCATCCCAGCTTTGCACTCTTTGCTCCTATCTAAAATCAGTTTGTGCAGTCAAGTTCTAAATTTGGACTGTATTGTTGTTATGTTCATATCCACTGCATATTCTCAGAGAATGAATCCAGAGTTCAGTTATACATTGGAAAGTATTTTCAGATAGAAATTGTATAACTTTAGCTTTTTTTTTTAATAGGAAACCAAAACTTGGCTCATTCAGTAATTAAAATCAGCAGCAACACTCTACAAATTGAAAAGCAGGACTTTAACTCCATGTTCTTTTACTCAGAAGACAGTATCTTGAACATGTGATTTGGAAATATATGGCAACATTCAATTGTACCCTCACAATACATTGTGCTCTCATAGAGGTTGTCGTGGTGAATGCAACGAAAGCATGTGAACAAATATTAGACACCTGAGGCCATTCACTGTCATTATCCATGATGAAGTACCCACTGATGCTAAACTAATCAAATCATTACATTTATTGAATTAACCCTTTCATTTTGCAAATAAGACTCCCTTGTGTTTTGATCCTGAGTGCTCTTGGATTGTTCTAATTTGTTTATTGGAGTTTTCCATTGTCCTATTCCTCCAAAAGGAGTTTTAAATAAATAAATAAATAGATAGATAGATAAATAAATAAAATGTTAGTAGTTTTATTTCACATTCATTGTTCTATGATAAATATACACAAGCTTCCTAAGTTACCTCTTTTTGTATTTTTCAGTACATGGTTTATCTGGGATTACATGTTCAAGAATTGCTATAAATCTATTAATGTGAGCTACATATTTTGCTGAAATAGCATATAACAAACGAGAATGTTCACACAGTATTAAGGTATTTCACTATGTTTGAATACCTATAAAAATTAATTACATTGGGTTTTGAACTACTCATATTTTGCAAGGGATGATGCATACTGCTTCAATTTATGTTTTAATTCTGTTTATATAATTTTTAAAAAATCTATTGGAAAAATATTGATGCTATTGGCCTGGATTTACTAATGAAGAGTTGAACTTTTTTTATGCTTCCCAGAATAAACTCAGTTTTGTAAACGTCTACAAATCTCTCTTCCTCTGCTCAGTGGCCTACCTTATAAAGAATGCAGGAAACTGCCTTTTTGCATTACTAAATCCACACATGGTGAATTAGTCATAGTGAAAGACAAGTTTGTGTAGCTGTTCTCCTGGTGAAAGCAAAGTTGGTGGGATCTGACTCCTCTCAGACCATATTCCTCTGTTGCCTCAGCCGATCCATAGTGACCTGAAGTCATGAAAATTTCATAGGTTCAAAATACAAGTGCCAAAACCTCCTCAATTATGGGAAAAAAAAGAAAGATTAATTACATAATTACACATGGTACTGCCACCTAATTGAAAAGAAACTCTTCGTCTTCTCCCTTAAATTGAACTGTGAGTTTCTTCAGTATACTGTTCAAAAATAAGCTCTGGCCAATGACAGACTTTCATCAACATCAGTGCAGAATCCATAACTGAAAAAAACCATAATATTTATGTGGTGTTAATTAAAAAGAAAAAAAAAAAAAAGTCTAATTCTGCTTTTTTGATCCAGAAATAAACTGCTAATAATACTGATAAGATTGCCTTTGTATCTGTTTCCTACAGTCTGTGAACTAATCTCTTGAAGGATGTGTATCTGAGCTGGATAAATACAATTTTCAGGAAAAGAAAAAAATATTCTGACTGAATGTATTCTTTTAAAAATATAACAGTTTTTGGGGAGACAGCTACGTTCATTAGACTTTCAGTATTTTAGTAACAATACCTAAGAGTTTAAAATACTAAATGTCGTGGGCTTAATGTGAAAAGTCATAAAGCTTCCTTAGGAAAATAGAACAACCTGATTTTCCAGAACTTTGGGGAAAATTAAGATTCAGAGTGCACAATCACATTGTCTACCGTACTATATTGAAGGGATATTTTTCCAACAAATGTTCCTTCAGCTTTAATACATGCTTTGATTTTTGACTCTTGTGGACCTGCAGTGCATGGTTTTTTTCCTTTCAAATTCTTATTACAAAATACCAAATCATGTGAAAGAATACTCACCACCCCAATTCAGAGGCAACCTCCAGGCTCTCAGTATATTCAGTGCAGTTTCACAGAAACAAAATTTTCTGCCTGAGTAGCCATGCAAGGAATATAGAACATGGTTGCAGACTATTTTTATGAGCTTTTTCTTAAAAGTTTAGTTTTTTTTCAGAGTAGATTTTCAGCCTTTTCTGTGGGTAATCTCTGCAAGAAATTCTTATATATGTGTAAGAAACAAAAAGCTGGACTTGCGGATACAGCTAAAGGATATTCTATATACTTAGATTCTAACTAACTTGCACCTCGTCTTCCTTAACAAGCATGTTATTGCCACTAAGAAGGGGGTAATGTATGTTTTTTTAAATTCTTTAAATAATAAAGCAGAGAAACTGAAAAGACTTAAGCCAGTAGAGAACCTTTATGAAATCTGGAAAAAAGGTACGAACCAAACTGGGTGACCTTTCCCACCCCACTCCAACCCAGTTGAAGACTGCCTGGACTTGAAATGGCCTAAATGCCTAAAACGGGCCTCCTCTTTTTAAACTAATCTGTAATCTGCTAAACTCCTTTCACATTGATTCATCAGCATATGGCATCACTGCACTACTTGTCTTTACACTCCATAGTTTAGACGAGATATGTGTTTCCAGGGTGAGAAAAGATGAGACAGTCGTCACGAGAGTCTTGATCAGCAGAAGATATCAAAGGTTATCTGGGCTACAGAAGGCCAGAAAGAGGTTTATGCCAACCCTAATGGTCCTTCCTTTGGATGGATCCTGGATCTTTTAACATGAAGCAATGACAAGCAAATTTGAGCTGGATTGCAATATACAGAAGTACAGAGATAGTATAATGTGATGATTCTTTTTAAAAATACGTGTAAAATAAATATTGCCCAAATTCCCTTGCCAAAATGACGGAAAAAAAATCTACAACTGATGTAAAGGTTTGGTAATAACATAGAAGTAGATTTGACAGGACCAACTCCAGCTTTAGCTAGAAGTTAGCTTTCTGCCACACACTCATCAGGTTCTGATGTTCTGCTTACTGATACTTAACTAGCCATAATTCAGAAGATCTCTAGTAAGATCTGGTAAATTATAACACTCTTCAAATAGAAATGCATCAGCAGAAAGTACCATATTAGACAAAAACATGACAGGGACATTGTGTAATTTTCTCAATACGGTATGATGTCTTAAATCAGATGTTCTCCTTTCTCAGAAGACAAAGAATTTGGTAATTATTTTCTTCCCAGAAGCATATGGTAAAACTGGTTGCTAATACATCATTGGTCATGTCTGTGGGAAATTAACATACTAATTAAAAGAATTTTCTTAGAGAAACAATACATGCTGTTCATTGTCACGGCTGTTTCTTCTGCTTTTATTGAAGGCAAACAAAAGGTGAATAAATGGAACAGAAAATGTGATACTGAATGCAAAGTATTTTTAAGGTAAGTCTGGAGAAATTAAAGAGGAACAAGGACAGAAGTGAACTGAGGGGAGTTTTCAACACACATGACGCTGCAAAGTTTGATGCTGACACTATGCTTGAATTTTATAGTAAGGGAAAAAAAGGAAAGAGGCTCTAAAATCTGTCTGCAAAGCATTTTAAGCCAGGTAGCATTCCACACAAGGCTGGCTGGCAAAGAGCCAGCTGGAAGGTAGCTGTGGGCCATGCATGGAGGCTGCCTGCAGGACCAGCTCACACTGGGAGGCCCTGGGAGCTGCAGGCGTGCAGTAGAGCAGAGCAAACTGCAGACCACAGACTTCAGGAGCTCTCTTGAGGTACCCATCTAAACACATTAGCATTCCTCAAGCAAAGGTATAGGTTTCTACAAGCAGGTCTTCTTTTCCAGGGATATACTGTGGCCACCAAAAGAGCTTTGTCAACGGAGCTACTCCAAAGTTGTGCCAGTATCACAGAGCAATGTCAGGTTTTTCTTCCCTTTCCTCACTTTCTCTGATTATTTCCCAGTAGGGTGGCATTGGGCAGTTTATTCTTTTCTTGGCAGTGACCACATTCAAAAAAGCACACCATGCCCCCAATTAGAAGACTTGTAGGATTTCAGAGAGGGACATTTTCTTGTGAGAAATCACTGTAGCATGATGCAGAGGAGAGGTTTCCCCCTGAGTTGAAATGTTGTGCAGAACACTACACCTCACCAGAGGTGTGCATGCTGGAGTAATACTTATACAGAAGTGCCTTCTAAATGGTATACAAAATGAGGACAGGAGGCTACAATTCACTTTATTTTAGCATACAGATCTAAAAGGATCTTTGAACATGATTCCTTCACAGGAAAACCAATGCCTTTCTTTAATCAGAAGTTCAGAGATTTTTCTTGGGCTATACTATAATTTTCCTTAAAGATAGTTCTATTTATGTCTGTTCCCTCTGAGCAAACACGACTCAGAGCAAACTCTGCTGGCCTTGTACGAAAGTCACTGATGTCATTATCATTAAAGCTATGAGTAAAACATGTATGATTGAGCCTACTGTCAACAGGAGTTAAGTGCCATCCACTAAAGGGATTTATTCTTTTGTACCAATTTTTAATGCAAGATGATGAGAACTCAAATTATAAGAATTTTTTACAGTTGGTTTTATATGCACAGTCATAAAACTTGGCAGACACAAATGGAAGAAATCACTGCCAATAATACATTTTACAAAAGATCACTCTGTTCTTTACCATTGTAATAGAGGATTGACCTTTTTTTTAAAAAAAAAAAAAAAAAACAAAAACTCACACACTTAATTTTTTTACCTTTTCTGAAGCAAAATATATCATTGCTGAATTTCACATGAGCTGAATGCCCTAATGTTGTCCCATATGTTCTCAACTTTCACTTATCTTTGTGTATGTTACGGCAAAATTAATTGATACCTATACATTTCAACTGTCTGAATTTTATCATAAATGTCTTACTTTAATCTAATTACTTATTGCTGGCATATGATATATTTATGCGACAAGAGAGAAAAGAAATGCAGAGGATGGCAAGCTGGTTATGAACTGGTTACTACAGTTAGCAGTGGTGTGCTGGAGTTCAAACAGCAGTTAATTCCTTTTTGATTGGGCTGTTCTGCACACTCTACTACATGGCTGGGCATCTACAGTCAGCTTGCAGGTTAATTATTTTCATCTTAGATACTGCTACAAGGCTCCGTTCTCTTCTCGTACTTTCTATACTTCATGGTTCAATGCAGTAGTGTTTCATGGTCCTTAGCTGTTACTCATAATTGCATTGTGAGCTGCATGCTCTCCAGCAGGATTTTTTTTGTGTCTACATATGGCTGAGGAACAAGACCTTTCCTGCGTGTAGGAAAGTTGTATGCTTCATTTCAAATAAGCTATTGTAATCAAAGTGGTTATGGAAATAAACTAGAATGCATTTAAATTGCAATGAATCTGCATTTTCTCAGAGAAAAATTTCCTAATTAAAAAAAATAAACGCAAATTCTAAAAATGAAGATAATGTGTAGATTCCAATAAGCACAATCACTTTAAGCAGCTCCTCCATGATTGACATTGCCTGCAGAGTCAGTTAAAAGAGTAAACGGAGATGGAAGATAACAAAAAATAGAATCTGGGCCTTATATCATTCTCTAAAAGTCATCCAAAGTTTGTTTTAAGGATCAGTACTAAGAAAACTTCCCATTAAAAACTCTTTAGAAGAAACAGAATTAAAAAATAGATACAACTTCTACAGGTCTGCTATTTGCCATGGAAGTTCTGATTAAAGCTGAGTAAATCCACAAGGTGAAGATGCCTTCTTTTCTAAATAGCATCAACTAAATCTTACAGGCCTACAGAGAACCTAGGCAACCTTAAGTAAAGAAACAAGCACGTTGCACTCGTGGAGAGGGAGAAACAGCTGCACATGGACAGATGTTCCTCACTGCCAAACAGGTGTTTCCACTTCTATTTACTAGTTGACATTTGCCTCCCTCAATTTTCACTCTCTTCCTCACTTGCAAAACATTACCCCTGCAATAGATGTTTGATAAGCCACAGGAGGACTATCTGACAAAAAGCAAGTTTATGTCTGTTGGAGAGGGGAATGCTGGCCAGCACGTGTGCAGGTACAGAAAATGCTGAAGCATCCCCATTTATCCTTAGAAACTTATACTCTGTGTGGAGGAGGTGAGGTGTTGTGGACAAAATGTGTACTGCTGGAGCAGCCCCATGGAGCTGCTGGAATAGCACTTATATCAGCGACCAACAACTCTCCTCCCCATCTAACATCTTGCCCAGAGTCTCATTGTTAATGCACTTGCCTGGGACTGGACTGGTCTTAACACCACACTAACATTTCTGTGAGGGCTAGAGTGAGAGTTTGTGGCCCCTTGTACAAAACTGCCAAGTATCTAAAGGTGCAACACAACACCAAGTGATCTTGTGAAAAATGTCAGCAGTCATATGAACCTGAAACTCAAAATCAAGGAAATTGAAATACCTCCTCTTAGATGCACTGGAACCACCATGGGATTTTACCTACACCTATCACACACTGGCATGTAGAAGAAAGAGTTACCCATGTATTTGTTAATCATGGACTACATTACCAAGAAGAGGTGATCTACCTAGTTTTGTCGAGTAAAACCTAGAACAATAACAACACAAAACTGTATAAAACCACTAGTTCAGAGAAGAGTGGTGAATGAAAACATGAGCTATCAGCAGGCACTATGCTCTTTTGCATATTTTGAAAAAGTATTCAGATCATAAATATTGTTAACTCCTGTTCTCATTTAATGCACTGAGATGAGGTTTGTTTGTAGGACATATAATCTCTCCTGTGCTGCACCCATCCTCTGAATACTTCTTTCTAGCCAGATATGTGCTGTAGTGTCAAACACTGAACCATCATTTATCTTACTTAATATCTTTGTTTTACTTTCTGCCCTGAAGCTCCATGAAGGGTAAGCAGCCAAACATGTTTTTAATTCCTAATCCATTTAGTTTCCCCCTCATACAGCTTGAAGTTTTGGCAACAATTCATATCACTCTCATTATACCACAGAAGCCAGCTGATGTGGAGCCTTGTCACTGTTCTTAATCTGCAAGTAAGAATACAACACACAAGACTTGCATGGTCATGTTCTTCTCAGATTGCCTCAAAAGCTAACTGAAGTGTGACTTGCCTCTTCTGAGACCCTGTGGGCTGTCTTTAATTAGTTTCTGCATTTCCAAATGTTATTCTGTTATTTTTACAGTGTTTATACAATCCTGAGCAACACTGTGCGTGAGTTTTCTGCTAGGTTTCAAAATTAGTGAGTATAATTTTTTATCCTTAGGGATACCAATAACAAATAGTTGTTTAACTCCATGACCAGAGTCTACAGCTGAAACAGCAATCTGCTGCTAATGCAATGTGTGACTAGTACAGACATTTTTGTCTTTCAGGGACTCAGGAATAATGTGCAATGAAGAATATTAGTATGCAGTTCCAAACTCATCCCCTTTCCTCTTAGGATTTCTTTGGTATGAGAAAGGGTCTGCATTTTATAGCAAAGACACTTGTAAAAACATTTAATGACTCTGTTATCACAGTGTATTTTCTGTGTAGAAAGTGACATGCCCCAGTCAGAATGCCTTAGCAGGAGGACTGGCAGAGGCATTAAAGAAAGCAGTACTGTGCCCAGTATCAACACCAGAGACAAAAAGTGAGTTCAGGGACATGGCAGCCGAGAGATGTTTCCTATTCTGAAGTAAAGTGACAACACCTTCACAAAGCTATGCTGGTCCACGGGGCATGTCTGGCTCTCTCTCTCATTTTCATAAGCTTTTCTGTTTTAAGTGGGATAGAAATTAATTTGATAGGTTCTGGACTTGCCCCTACTCCTTACATTATAAAGGTGTTTTTATTCCAAAATCATAGAAAAGTTGACATTAGAGGGGTCTTTGGAAAAATAACTGTGGAAAAAAGTACCCTTGGTGGACTTTGATCCCTTTCCAGGTAGGGAGTATGATATCCCATTGTATTCTATAAGCTAGGCTTCTTATTGAGACTGTCTCTTTTATGATGCACCTAAAGCAATCCCTCTTTTCTGTCTAAAACCCCCATTGTGGGGTCCTGAGTTACAACCCTCATAATGCATAAGCTGAGGAAACACAGCATACATTTGTTTTGAATCACTTAAAAAGTGTCTTGTGTCATTTTGGTATAATAAATCATTTCAATTAGGTTGAATCACTGCAGAACATTTCTCTTAACGCTGACATTTTCCAGGAAAAAGCTTTTTGCTTTTAACTAGACACAGTTACCTAACAAGCTCAACCCAATAACATATTCTTGTGCAGGTAAAGAACAGAGCCATCTGGATTCACACACATAATAAAATCAATATCACAGCTTTTAAAGCGAAGTAAATTTACACTTTGACCTTACTATTCACATGTTGTGGTCTCTTCTGGCATTTAAAAGAAAAAAATATGGAATGGGACAAAGTGGAAAATGAAAAGAAATGGTGGTTTGACGTTGATCACATAAATGTTCTTTTAATCAAATAATTATAAGGTTATCAAAGGCTTGACATACTGTTCTATGTTAACAGCACAACACAAATTCAATAGAATTCATTTATACAGTAATGTTGGAGATAAATATATTTATTAAGTTCTATTCTCATAGAGAAAGACAAATGTTCTTAATCAGATCACTGCTGAAAGGGAAAGACTACACAAATGAAGCTTCTTAATTTCTTATGGTCTAGCTATGAAAAATAAGTCCGTCTGCAGGAAGTAAGCAAGTAGAATGATTTTTAATTATACTTTGATTGAAATATTAAAAGTCAGGTGGTTAAAACTACTTTTATGTCCTTCACTGAGGACCTAAATAATGGTCTTTTGGAAAAAAAAAAAAAAAAATAAATCTTGGATTCTATAATTTTCACAAGCTGAGAAACATTAGTATTTTGGGGTGCTAAGCATCTTATTTAGGTTCCTTAAGCACATAGTTAGCTTCCATTGTTTGTCCAGGCTCCTAACCTTTGATGCTTACCTTTAATCTTGGGTGTTCTTGCTAGGTTACAGTACTTTTACTAAGCCCCTTATCGAGTCCAGCAGCACAAGATAGTTTTGCTGGCTAGCTTAAAGGTCATAACCCATCTAATGTGAATAATAAACAGATGCACTCACTTTCTACTCACGTAAAACTTTTAAGTATGCAGTGTCAGGTTCTGTTATTGCACAATGAGTTAGATGACTCCTTTGACTTCACTGCATGAGTGACTATGACCTAGCAGGGTACTACAATAGGTATAGCAGCCAATGAATTGGGTGCAACATAGCTGTAATAACTAGTAGTTCAGAAGTAGCACATCTGAACCAAGGAATAATCAAATAATATCATTACCAGCATGAGGTTTAAATTTCTCATTCAGAAGCACATCTCACGAGGGAATTAACATTCTTAATAAGAAGATTAATGTTTGGGCCAATCATTAGGCAAACAAAGGCCTATTAGTGCCTCTGAGTTCTTTCCAGCAATAAAGACATCTACAGCAGTGAATCTGAAAAAGGCCTTGAAATGTCCTCTAAGCCAGGCCACTGTTCCTCAGGCAGCATCAGCTGTGAATGCCCTTGCTAGGATATAGTTTTTAAGCCCTTTTTTTGTTGTTTGCATTTTCTTTTTTTTTTTTTTTTTTAAACCAATGAAGGAGGTTCTATTCTCTTATTCCAGACCTAATAATCAAGATTTTTTTCTTACTAACACAAAATCCCTTGTTGCAGTTGAAATTCAACTCTAGTTGTCCTACCCTAGTGGACATGTAAAGCACTTTCCTGCTGAAAAATCTCCCATCTTCCATAAAATTTTTCATCTTTAAAGAAAAATAATATTTCATCAACAGTCTATATTAGTTAATTTCTAGATTTTGGACCATCTGGCTGTATATTTCTCGAAGTGGATAATGTTTGGCAATCCAGAAACATTACCTTAGACAAGACGAAAAATTGGCACAGCTTTTCTGCATATCCCAGAAGATACCTTGTGACATTGGCCTTTTTCCCCAACCAGCTCATTAAATTTAAGTAGTAACCTTTAGAATAAAGTTGTGCCATCATCTCATTATACCTTTGATATTCAGGCTTCCAATCATTGGCATATTCAAGATGACGTCTAGGTAACTGTATCAAGAAAATAGAATTTCCTGTGTAATTTTCAACACCACCTCATTTTAGTTTGAGAAGACAGATTACACAGAGATGCAGAAGAAAGCCATATAAGGACTTCAAATAAAGGACTGAAAGACAAAATGAAGAATTAAAGGGTTAATTACAACTTGTGAGATGGTACCTTATAACTTTGCAAAAATATATTTTGGGGGGGGGGGGTTAAAACCCGCTGGTTTTGCCCGGGAAGAAAACACCCCCAGCGGGACCCCCGTATTACCTCCAGGGTGGTCGTCAGCGAAGAGGAGGGCAGTGGCGAGTAAAGGAGGGATGGGCAACGATCGCTTTCTTCCAAAATAAAAGGTTTTAATAACATGAAAATAACAAACAAAAACACCTGAGGCAGGCACTGAAACAGCACCCACCCCAGGGGAGAAGCGAAAGAGCATGTGGCCTTGGGGCCAGGGGTTTTTAACAGGTTGGTAGGTGGGTTTACAAAGGCATTGTCCTGTAAGGGTACAGACATGGGTTACCTACAGGTCAGGGGTCCAGTGGGTGTTAGGGGATTGGTCTTGTGGTGGCTAAGCCAACCACAACCTGGGAAAGGTGGAAAATTCTGGATGTGTGCCCATGTCTGGGGACAAAGAGGCAACAGAAACCTCTGTCTCCAGGAGGTGCACTGCAACAGTACCCAAAAAACTGAGGAAGGAAAAGGAAATATTGAATGAACACAGCCACAAAGAAATAAAGACATGAAGGTTACAAATCTCTGCATTC
>NW_008616815.1:0-11767 GCF_000691845.1 Merops nubicus | reverse complement strand
TCCTGCTGTATAAAGCAAACTACATCAGACTTTGATTCAGTTTAGGTTCAGATAATATGAAGGCTTGATCACCATCTATTTCTGCTCTACAGTATAGTTTGCTTGTGAAGGTTCTACCTCTAATCTGCTACAGAGAAAAAAAAAACTCAAAAGAAGTATCCAAGTACCAGATTTATTTTAGAATTAATTATATTCTAGCTCAAATGTGTGATTTCTGGGCTTAAAACCAACATAAACATGGATGACTTTGTCTTTTGGGTCACCAGTATTGTAAATCCACAGCTTCTTGGAAGATTCTCTGGGACTGTCAACAGTCGTCTTCAGACTGCGTTAATGGGAAGGCTGCAAAATCCAGAGATTATACTCATCTGGCTTAAAACAGTATGACATAGGGCCCTTGCTCCCCTGCACCTGGTTCTGACCACCAGCTAACAAACCAGGAGCAAGCTGCAGCTGTGAGTCTCATTCCTATCTCTAAAATCCTTCCTTAGCATTTGCAATATAATTATCATAGCAACTAGAAGTATTTTTACCTTGTAACTCTGGTGCTGAGAACAAGCCCTTCAGATTTCATGCTCATTTCAACAATGTCACCAGTAACCTTCAATAAAGAACAGACCTTATATTGTAGGGTACATGTTATTCCCTGCTTGTTTAGTCACAAGCCTTTCAGTCCTGGGTTGTCCTTGGAAAGCAAACAAAGAAAACAGAACCTCAGCGCCCCAGTGGTTTTTTAGAACTACAGTAACTTGACTTTAAAAGTCCACCTACCAAAATGAGTCATGAAGAAGGGGATAATAAGAGGTTTGATGACTCATTAAATGAAACCTTTGATCTAAGTTAATAATGTGTATATAGTCCAGAATTTACACAGAGTGTCACTAGATGTAATTGGAGTGCTGTAGGTTATACTGGAGTGACTTTTACTTTCAAATTATATTACGTGTAAATTGCTTACACAGAGATCAAAAAGGAACAAGTCAAGTTATAATACTATTCTAAGTGCCACCATAGTGAAAGTTGCAACAAGTAAATTCCACCCAAAATACAGACTCAAACATTTTAATAATTTGGCCATTGGAAGGTGCATTAGCTTGACTCTGAAATGGATTGGATAGCAAATTTTTGCATTGACTTTCTTAAACATTATTGATTTGGTGCTACCACACCAATTTTATGATATTTCATGAATGTTAGGGTACCATCGTTACTAGGCAATGTTATAAGAAACGTTAATGAGACAGACTTTATTAGTGCATTTCTACATACTTACATTGACACTGTTGAAAATTACTTGTGTTTTTTTTACTTGTTGTGTTGTGTTTTTCTGTGAAAATAAAAACAAACAAACAAAAAAAACCAAACCAAAACAAAAGCCCCAAAGAAACCACCATTACAGAATACTTTGGGTGTTGGTCATGTGAAAAATTTGTATCTATGTAGTTAGAACCAGTTCTGCACATATAACAGAGACTTGTTTGTGATCTGCTACAAGTTCATGATCTTTCAATTCCTTGGCTCTGAAGACCTGTTTCTATGTAGCAAGCTGCTGTGATATTTTTCAAGCACTTAACATCCTGAGGGGCTAAATGTACAAAAATAATTGTGCTGCATCAGAGCAAAGGCCTGCTTCACTTAGTAGCTGATACATAGTTAAAATCTGCAGGAAAAGAGACGTTCAGTGGAATGGTTCTGATTGAATCCAATCAGATTGTATGTGCACTTTTCATCTTGTATCCCATAGGATGTTTCTTTCAGCTTTTAAGTAAAGCTGCTTTCAGCACTAAATAATCTACTGCAGGATGACTGGCAATACCTATGAGACAAGTCTGTAGGTTTTAGTATTTTCTATGTATACCCTTCCTTAATTCCTACCACTACATATACCCATGTTCAAAACACTGCCAAAAAGTGTAATGCAAGTTCTTGCTATCCAGTACCATAGAGTTTTCGATGAAGCCATATATTATGAACAAAAATTTGTATAAAGAAGACAGCAAGAGGACTTCTTTAACTACGCTGAGCAGGCACAGTTGCTGGTTTGCCACTGAGCACAACTAGTGTGAGAAACCTTAGTAGAAAGACAGTGCCAGAATTGTACAACAATCCTCAGAACATCCAAGAACAGATTCCACTGTATAAATATTCTGGGAATACAAATAAACTTTCACCTTTTTCCACTGAGTATTGGATCACAGAATCATACCACAGAATGGTAGGGATTGGAAGGGACTTCTGGGGATCATCTAGTCTAAGCCTGCTGCTAAAGCTGGTTCACCTAGAGCAGGTGTCACAGGAACATGTCCAGGTGGCTTTTGAAAGTCTCCAGAGAAGAAGACTCCACAACCTCTCTGGGCAGTCTCTTCCAGTGCAGCATCACCTCCAAAGTAAAGAAGTTTTTCCTTATGTTTAGATGGAACTTTCTGGGTTCTGGTATGTGCCTGTTGCCCCTTGTCCTATCACTTGGGCACTACTGAAAAGAGACTGGCCCCATATCCTCTTGACCTCTGTCCTTTAGATACTTATAAACACTGATAAGATCCCCCCTCAGTCTTCTGCAGGCTAACAGCCCCAGGTCTCTCAGCCTTTCCTCATCAGAGAGATGTTCCAGTCCATCCTTGTAGCCCTTTGTTGGACTCCCTCCAGTAGCTCCCTGTCTTCCTTGAACTGGGGAGCCCAGAACTGGGCACAGTACTGCACATATGGCCTCAGTAAGGCAGAGTAGATGGGGAAAAGACCCTCCCTCAACCTGCTGGCCACACTCTTCTTAATTCACTCCAGGATACCATTGGCCTTCTTGGCCAGAAGGGCACACTGCTGGCTCATGGTTAACCTGTCTCCAGGAGTCTCAAGTCCTTTTCCGTGGAGCTGCTTTCCAGCAGGTCAACCCTGAACCTGTACTGGTGCATGGGGCTACTTCTCCCCAGGTGCAGGACCCTACACTTGTCCTTGTTGTCCGGCCGAGCGGGGCCGGGCAGGGCGGGGGCAGGGGCAGGTTCTGGGGTTCTGGGCTGGGGGGTTCCGAGGAGTAGGGGTGCAGCCATGGGGGCCCGGGGCTTCTGAGGGGATCTGTTTCCTTGGTACCCTTGTTGCATGTTGGTATATTGTAGTATGAAAAAAAAAATATATGCTACTCGAATGGAAGACCATCTCAAAGTGAAACAACTCAGACAAGTTCCACTTCACTAGCTCCACTTCACACTACTAGTTAATCTAAAAGGCTGAAAACTTCTTAAATTTCTTTTTCTAATGACCTAGGTTTCTTATGAAAATCCTTCCTAACACACTGCTGCAGGTCTGAATTAGTAAATGAACAGAATGAAATTAATTTTAGTATCTGGATTGCATCAGTCTGTTAATACATTTTATTTAGTGCTGAACTGCATAATATTTAATATTGCAACTTGAAGTTTCTCCAAAAAGGTGGTGGACTGAAATGCAAAGAGAACTGTATGCACATGAAAAATGAGCTGGAAAAATAAAGTATCAAAAAAAAAAAACAGAAAAAAATAATTGGGAAAGAATTTTGCATGCCTAGAGAGGTAGTGACATGGGTTGTTCCTATTATGTCTTTGTTCTTCCCAAGCCTGAAGAAAACCTTTTTCTGTAATCACACTAGAAAAAGAGTCCTTTATTTTTAGATGAAATCCAGAAGTAATGCTGGTACTGGAGAAGGAACAGTTCTATGTCAAGTTATTTTACATGGCAGTGAAAGGCAGCAAAATGCACCAATGGGAAATTTTTAGCTGTTATTTTCTATATTGATATATTACTTTTCTACACTCACAGAAAACTGACATGACTGGGGTAACAGGGAGAACTGTAGGTACTGAGGGAATTTTCAGGTAGCAACCCCAAATCAGTGTCCAAATGAGCTCTTTCTTATTTGCTGTTGGAACAGGCCTAGAACAACTGAGAGATTGAACAATATCACGTCCAAACTGATCCAGGCCTACTTTTAAGTCTAATTAAACTTTATACATATTTAATGATTCTACTATGAATTTGTTGAACTAAGGAGAGGTAGAAGGCAACAAACAGGATACAACAGTTCACAGCAAGACATCTAGCTAAATAATCTTCATTACAAGAGATTAGCATCATATCTGTCATTAGACACTGCATCTCAGCTAAAGGACAGGATATTATTAAAATGTTCTAACATAAAAGACGATCTGATCATATTCCAAATTTAATCTGCATCCATCTGTATGTTATTTCATGCTACAGTCCTCTGTAGGATCCTCTGTATGGGTGAAGGGGTAATGCTGCTGCTGTTTAAGATCATTCAGTCTCCACTGATTTATATAGATCTTTCTTGTGAGACCAAAGAGTATTATGTACATTCCCAAACTATACCAGTAGGTTTTAGTTTGTATTTTTTTGCATCCTATAGTACTAGTCTAGCAGGAGGAAGACAATACAAACACAACCTGTGTGACTGAGTTTTATATAAGTATTTATTAAATCAATTTAGTTTAAACAGTTATTTTCTTGAAAAAGCTAATAAAAGCCTATAGCAGAAAAATAAAATTCTATGTGGTGAATAAAAAACTTAAAGGAAAAATTTTTATTTTCCTAAAGAATATTTAAAAGCAATTTTTTAATGGGGAATTTTATGAGAAAGAATATTTATTATAGGCTAAAAGTTGCTAAAAAATTATAAATTGCAATCAACCTCCTTCTGTCTGACCATGTACTTGTTTCCCAAGAACTCTGCTGCAGCCCATGTTAGATGAGGAAGTTATTAATCTTTTCTTGTACGTAAGTGTACAATTTGTTACTTACACATTCTTAATTTACTCTTGTGGACTATTTGTCCATCTGGATGTCATGCTTTCTGTTAATGAGTAGAAACGCAAAGGACAGGATCTTACATAAATGTAATACTCAGTAGCATATAGTCATTTCATATTTAGCAGGTATCAGTCCTCTTTGCCCTTCAGCTTTCTCTCCCAAGTGGAACAAGATCAATTCTTTATTTACAAAACAAATTTTTCACCTAGGTATTTGCTTCAAATACTGATTCCCCTCCTTAAATATCCAAATTTTCCAATTCCATAGTATTTGAAAAGAGTCTAATTTTCAATTACTTATATTGGAGAATTTAGCTGAAAACCTCAAAACTAAGGAGAAAGAAAGAGAAGGGAGCATGAAGTGAATCTCTTCTGTGCTTTTATTAGAGATTCTCACACGATCTCTGCGCAGAGTTCCTAAGCTTTTCCCAAAGCTGAAGTTAAACTGACGGATCTCTAAATTCCTGTTGTATTTGCTGCTTCCCTTTCTTGAGTATTGAAACTGCTGTGGCCTCAATCTAGTCTTTAGGACATTTCTCTCCTCTATTAACAGATGTCACAAAACTGTTGATTGCCATTTTTATTTCACTTGCTCCTACCCTTAGTTCTTTTACAACTGAACAGTAAATTTTGTTTATTCCCATTGCTTAGATTTTTTCCTGAGCATTTTTTTGAGCTTTATATCAATTTAAGAACCATTTCAAATGTTATTTTTATGATCCTTAATTCTTTCCTTTCTGTCAGTATATATCTTGCTTCTGATTTAATCCTATTAATGCCAACAGAAAACCCATACATTACTTGTCATTTCGGATTATTAGAGTTAAATCACTTCTAAGTGCATTAAGTGCAACCCAAGTAGATATTATATGGAAAAAGAAACTTTTTTTTTTTTTCTTTTAATACAGTAACAAACAGAAAAACAGAAGGATGGCTTTAGATCAGGCTATAAACTACAAAGTGGTATATACTGACAGTTCAGAAACGTATACTAGAGTTGAATGCATGAACTAGGTTCTTCCATACCATTCTAAAAGATAATGTGCTTTTTTTTATAGTGAGAATATGTCTATTATTTTCGTTACTATTTCTCCCTTCCCTCCTTGTTCAAAGGGATTTTCAGTAATTTCTGGTATTGGTGGGTAGGGAGAGGAATGAACCAATTGCCAACAAGCAAAACATTTTGTCCAATTAACAAACTGTATTTTCCAGCTGCCCAGAGTGATTTCTTTCCCCAATGTAAATAGTGCTGTCTTCTGCACACAATGCTCATCAATGCAGCAACACTATAGGAAGCAATAAATGGCCTCGTAGTTGCTTTAACACTGAAATGCAGCTGAATGATCTGATAAAATCAATAGTAATTTACTCTGTGTGTCAGGGCTATGAACATTATTCTTTTTGCGTAAATGAGAAAAGCAGGAACAGATCCTAAGGAAAAAAGAAAATCAGCATCTGATTCCCTGAAGAGATCTTACAAGAGCTCCCGGGATTTTTATTGCTACTCAGGACTCTGTCACTATTATTGTATTATGAAGAAAAGCTTTTCATCATATTTATAATGAGAAGGGGGTGTCCACATGGCCCCACAGATCCAAGCGTGCTACATGCATTCGTCAAATGTAGTTGGAATCATTTGGCTCTTGCCTTGATCAGTTCCAGCTCTAAGGCTGGACATGGACTCGAGCTGTATGTCTTGGTTACTGATATATGAATGTGGTTGTGCTATGTAGCTGTTTGTATCTCCTGCACCCATACATTCAAAACAGCTGCACTTCAAGTGCCTAAGTTTTCTTGCCAAGAGATTGAGCTACTCCAGATTCAAGCTAAGCGTGAACGACTAAGTACACCACATAGTCTTTTCAGCTGTTTAAAACCTCTGATCACTGTTTGCTCCTTGTATCAATTTAGGAATTTTTAACTTAAATGACTTTCCATTATACTTTAGATAAGAGTGGATTTGTTTCTCTATATTGAAATCATATTCCTGTTCACTTCAGACTCCCTGTCCTTTCTGCTGTTGCAAACATGGTGCAGTGCATGATTCAATTGCCTTGCAGGGTCCATCAGTGTTCATGTGAGTGCTTTTTAAGCTCCAGAAAGTTAGGCCCACAACTATCTTACACTTAAGAAGAGAAATATGAGTAACCTATTTCCTATTTTTTTTTTCTTTCTGAATATTTTTGAGGAAGGAAACAAAACTGCTTCAAGGTGACACTACAATTTAATTTCAATTTGACTTCCTGTTGAACCTCTAAGTGGCATATCCAAATTTCCTAACTGTTCCATTATGATTTAATTTTGTAAAATCATATTTTAACTAAAGAGATATTGCCACAAAAGGTTTTGGTTTTTTTGCCAAGGCTCTCCGACTAGCCCACAGAATATATTTACAACCCAACCAGAAGTTAACATATCTGACATAGACTCAATTTCACTTCTTATTGTGACTTCATGAATTTGCCAAGGTTTTATTTGTTCATATCTGCTTTGAAAATGAATACTGTTAGCTAGTAAACTTGCTTTTATCGACAAGTATTTCTAAAATCATCTAGATTTATTTGAGGGATGCTGGAAAGTCGTTGCATATTCCATTCCACTGGGAGATGAAAGGCTCCACCTTCTCAGCAGCGTGCTGCTCCTCTCAGCTGAGTCTGGAGAATGGCACAGGCTAACACTCCTCAAGCTGTTGCAGTGTAAAACCAGCAGGGTTAATTTAAGCATCTTTCCTTGACAGCTAAAGGTAAGCTTTAACTTTCTTTACACTGTAATGAGTGCTATCACTTTTTACTGTGCAGGATTTAATGGAGGGCAGCAACGAACCAGGGAGAAGACACTTGCTCCTTAAACTGCCACTGCCATTTTCTCAACTGTTGTGGGAGCAGAACCTTCATTGAATTTCACCCTCAACTAAGTGTTCACCCATTTATGCCTCTTCACTTATCTCCTGGCAAAAGAATTTTTTTCTTATCTTCACAGCTGAAGAAATAAGGCAAGGACTGTATCCTTAGCATTTCACTTCCACAGCTGATAGGATCATCCTACTTCCCTCACAGAGTTCAAGCTATTTGTGTATCACCACAAGAGAAAAAGTGAAATGAATGTGCATTTGAGGAAACAGTATTTTTACTGTGAGACATTAATTTTTTGAATGGGAATCTTTCTAGCAATACCATCTGGGGCAAAACTGAAATATATATTGCTTGAGATTATTTTGTTGAGGCAAACAACAGATAGTTCAAAACCCACTGAGCAGTTATTCAAACCCATATGACTCATTTGCAAAATAAAACTGTCTTCTCACTGTGATACCCAAGCAGGATAAAAGCACTTTAATTCAAACTTTGTAGTAGGAACAAAGACTTAAAAAAGAAATGCAGTAAGGAAAGTACTGTAAGTCTGTAAGTACATCCCTTCTCTGTCTGCCTTGGGTAAATGATGTCTACTTATGCCTTTTCATCAGGCTGTTTTCCAAAGAACTCCTGTTACATTTATCATTTCTGAGCTGCCAAAAGCAAGGAATCAAACTGTTAAACCTCTGGTCTTCCTGTTTGGGCTGCCAGAAAGGGACATCAGGTGCCTCTTGGCAATTGCCTCAGTCCCTGTTGCCATGGGATGAGAAGCAACATCAATACTGCTTCCTAGCTACACATAAAACCTCTTCCACTTCTTATTCCCTTCCTCCTTCACTATCTTTGCTAACATCACAGCTGACCCCCTACATGCTATGCCTAGAATAAATACTAAATTAAATGTCCTTGATGTTGGGCTATTCAACTAAAGCCTAATCAAATTAAACACAATGATCCCTCACAGATCATAAAGGTGATAACAGGTGGAGGATTCTAAGTAACCTAGTAAGTGAAGAATGGAGTAGTCCTACATGAAGTCCACCTACAACTGTCAGAGCAGAATTGTTGTCCCCAGTGCAAAACCCACCAAGCTGACTCAAGTCATGAAGCTCTCATGAAGGGGGATTACTGCTGTCCTGGATTCAGCAGGGGCTGGGAGGGGGCCACAGCCAGGACAGACAACTGAGCCAGCCAATGGGAGATCTGATACCATATTGATGTCATACCTGTTATACCAAGTTAGGGGTGGACCAGCCAAAGCCTGGGCTCTAGTGTGATGGTTGAAGGCACAGCAGGTCTCTGGTGCACCCCAGATGGTTTGTTCTATATTACTCACTTTATAGATGGTTTAATTAATGTTATTATTGTTGTTACTTCTCCTTTTGTGTTGTTTTGTTAATTTTTCCTTGTCTCAATCCACAGAGTTTTGCCTTTTTTTTCCCCTATTCTCTTTCCCATCCCACCAGGGAGAGAGGAGGGTTGTGAGCAAGCAGCCATGTGGTGCTCAGCTGCTGGCTGGGTCTAAACTACAATAACTGCCTAAAGGGATGTAGGACTTATTATGAGATGCCAGGAGGAAGACAAATTTCAATAGACAGAAAAAAAAATCAGGTATTATACAAAACTTCTTATAGGTTGTTTTGAGGAAGGGACACAGAAGGGGAAGTGAAAGAATCAAAACAGACAGGATTCATTTACAAACTAAATCTCCCTAACTAAAAGATATGTACAAAAATAAGAGTTAAAAATGTGGTTATATATCCCAACAGTGTATTCATAAAAGTTGAATTCTGCATCAGCAGCAAAGAAAATGTATATTGAAACTTGACAGCAAGGCTACTGTCTAGAACTTTATGTGGTTATAACAAGAGCCCCATCACATAAATTAATTGCACTCTTTAATGGCATATTTACTGGGAGACTTGATCCATGGGAAAGTGAGAAATTCAAGAAGAGAAGGTTAAAAATTACACCACATTGTGTAAACTTGGAGCAGGAATTCAGGTAGGACTTAAATGGTGACTTCAAGATGCTTTCACATGCAGCTCTAAGGATTTAAGAAAGAAGGGTAGGAAAGAAATTGAATATTACTTGTTTTTCTAGAAAGGCTGGAATCTGAGAAATCCCTGCATGAAGACTGAGTTTCTAAGTGTAGTTTGGACATTATTAATTCTGCAGAGGTCAGAGAGCCACTTGTTTTTGCATTAAGATTGCATTTGGAGAGAAATCTGCAGTTACCGCTAATTTAGCAATTACCTTCCTGATTACCTGTAATAATATCTAAATGATGCATCTCTCTTCCATGATTGTACAAAAGGATAGAACAAGCTTGTTTCAAGGTGAGAAAATTTGATCCTTTCCTGATAAGAGAGGGAGAGAGTGGGGGAAAAGATTTCATGGAGTAGGAAATTGGTTAGGGAAATATGCTTTAAGCACCTGAGGGAACTAGAATGAGCTCCTCTGAATAAATCAGCAGCAGTAATAGGCCTGCTTCCTTTAGGAAAATGACTTTTAGGACAAGTAATAAAATGAAAAGAGAATGATATTGGGGTGCAGCTTACCCTAATTGTCATTTAGCTGAAGTCAATATCTTGAATATCACTTTCTATAAGTATTGCTAGAAGTTTTTAATCACTTCCTTGCTTGATGGAAAATGAATGGTGATCTCTGTATAGAGCTCTACTGTCAGAAACAGTAGCTAGAAGGCTGCATTAACAGAAACCACTGTTCCTTGATGACCATCTATTCTTCCCTCCCCTCAGGATTTTTTTCAAAAAGTACTTTAGATTCATAGATGTGGCAGCTAAAAGGAGCAATTACCATCACCTACTCCAACTTCATGCCTCCCACAGGCCAAAGAACATCACCCAGGAGGTCTGACTTTGTGCTCATAATTGTCAAAGCATGATGTCTTTTAGAATGCTATCTACTTTTGATTTAAAGACTTCAAATTATAGTGAGCCATCCAAAGAAACTAAATTAAAAGTTGGACTTTGTAATAGCCATTAATATAGTTTTCATTCAGTCCATCTGTAGGCAAGAGTGTTATTAGCTTGAAGTATATCTGTGGCCAGTTATATTACTGAGAGAGGATTTATTTATAAAGAAATTATTCAAAACATTTGACAATGTCATAGGCATCCCGTGTAAAGAATGCCCTGTGGTATTACATGAGCTCATCTAGTTAAATTCTAAAACAATTTTGCACTGCACTGTAAAAGGCATTTGGGGGAAAATTGAGGAGCTCTATACATCTTGTTTACATGTTTTAACTATGGAAGTGAACTATAATTATATTGTTCTTTTCTTTTTAGAGTATATAGGTTTCCCTGGAAAGATTTCTAGTAATTGCTGAGAGCTCTGCCTCTAACTTTCTCTGAATACATCACAAATGTTTGCATGCGTTTTCCTGTCTGTTGAAGAGGTATCATGAGATTTACCATGCAGAGATAAGAATATATGTCTTTTCCAGTGATTGCTCATTAATCAGTTACTTTAATTATAGATAATGGCAATATAATAATACTATGCACCACTTTCAGTGTGGAAGCTTCATATTCACTCATCTTCATCTATATATACTCTATTAAAAGACTGGATTAACTAAATAAATTTAAATGTTCATTATAAAGTTGAACTACCATTAGATAACAGCCTCTAACCACAGCTGTTGTTTCATTGTATATTCAGCATTAATATGCATCTAGGCTTTGAAAAAAAAAAAAACATTCATGACTTCATACTGAAATTCTGTAAAACATTTATCCTCTGTCAGAAAGTTTTGTTCATCTAGAAAAAGAATTACACCAATGCCATTATCAATTCTTCCTGACAAAAATCTTTTATTAAGAGTAACTTGTTAAAAAAGCAAATTCATTGATCTCAATCATTAGGAAAAAAACCCAAAATAAACTAAAATGCTGATTCAAAACATCAGAATGTAATTTTCTAGTGTTTCAATTATTCAGAATAAGTTGTAAAAAATACACATTATAACTTCTTATTCAAGCTGTCCTTTCTTCCATTCCCCGTATGGCTTCCTTTTGCATGACAGCGTGTCCAGGAGCTCCTATCACGCAAAAGGAAGCCATGGGGGGGTATATAAGGAAACTGCCCGAG
>NW_008616814.1:89791-91339 GCF_000691845.1 Merops nubicus | reverse complement strand
AAAAAAAACAACAAAAAAAAAACCCAGAACCGAAACCGAACAACCACCAAAAAGCAACCAAACCTCTAAAATAGATCTCGAGAACAGCAATAAAATCCCGGCGTGCTGGAGCCTTCAGTTGGCTCTTTCTAAGGAGCACTGACAGCAACGACCTCCTCCTTGAAGTCCCTGCGATGTAATTCAGGATTAGGGGAGGAGGAGGAAAGAGCCCTCTCTTACTGATTCATTTTAATTCGAGGTATTTTTACACTTCATCTTCTCTGACCTTGGATGTAGCGTCTCCACTAAATAGATCCCAGGTCCCAATGCGCTGGCCGGGAACGCTCCCATTTGCACGGCCGAGCGGGACGAGCTCTGCCGTCCTGGCCCCTCCGGGGAAGAGCTGCTGCCTGCCCGAGCGCTCCCGGGTTACCCCAAAATCACGGGGCTCCGCAACAGCTCGGCTCTGCCTGAGCCAGCGCACTTCGACAAAAGATATCGGTGTACACACTGAGACCGTGCAGCATCGCCTCCGAAAAAGGCATTAAATTGTCAACAAGTTACTTGCATTGGAGATTCACTGTTAAAGTGTTTTATTGCAAGACAAACGGCAGGCTTTAGAGTGCTTCGTTTGTTTCCCAATCTATTTTTGCTGAGATTTGTTTTCCCTTTTTTCTTGTTTCCCCACTCTCTCATATTGCCTTAAAAATCGGTCTGGCAAAATTAGCTACTTTAGATAGGATACTAAAATCTAACTGTTATATCTCAGAGCATTTCTCAAAATGCAGTCTTACCAATTTGCTTTTTAAATGAAAACGAAGTCTATTTGTGTTGATTGGAGTAGAAAGATTTCCTAAAGATAAATGGGAAAAGCCTTTGTTCAAAGTCAGTGCGTTTGGTCGTAAAATGAAGTTAACTTTTCATTTCTCCGTTCCCAGATCTTCTGCCAGCATGCAACGGAGAAATAACAACTATGTCTTTTCTACAAGACGTTGTGGACATTTTACTTCAGTATGTGGCAAAAAGTTTCGATAGATCAACAAAAGTTATTGATTTCCATTACCCAAATGAGCTCCTTCAGGAATATAACTGGGAACTGGCAGATCAGCCACAGACCTTGGAAGAAATTTTATTGAACTGCAGAACAACTCTGAAGTATGCAATTAAAACAGGTAATAGCTGTCTTCATTTTCTACCCCGTATGGTCTCATCCTCTGATGACAGGTATCATCTTGTTTTATCTTGACACGTTAAAGATTGAAGCATCAACTGTATTTTGTCAGTTCCAAGCGATTTCTAGCAGATCCAGAAATCGTTTTCCTGAATGTTAAAATCCTCCAGCGACCCCATCTCTGTAGCTGTCAGCGCAGCATCGCACCGGTGTGAAATCAGCGGTTCTGTGGGTCGGATAAGCGGCGGGAGCCTCTGAGCAGCCTTTTCACCACCTCTGCCACTTCCCTACTTTCCGTTCCATCCATTTCGCACGCGGTGGCCCGGAGGTTGCCCCTGGCTCCTCGCAGACCGGAGCTGGGCGGCAAGCGGGGCGGGGGCGTCCATGCAGGGGGGGCA
>NW_008616814.1:81346-89741 GCF_000691845.1 Merops nubicus | reverse complement strand
GGGACCCCCGAGCCGCCATTTGCTGTGTCTGTCTCCATACCTGCAGGACGTCAAACCAGGAGGCTTTGGCAGAACTGTGCACAGGATTATTGAGGGGGTCTTTTTCAACTTTAGGCTCGAACATGAAAACAAAGCCCGAATTGTTTTAATAGCATTTTGTTGTTGTTTTTCACTGGAGAGGGCAGGAATGGGTTCACTTCTGCCTGGCTGGGACCCCATGTTAGCCGTGCCCCCATGTGGGCTTAGTGGCGGGGGGCGGGGGGGCAGCGTGGGGCTCACCCAGGCGTGAGAAGCCCCCGGCCTCGCACGCGGGACCACCTTAAATAAACTGCGGCAGAGCGGACAAAAAGCAAAGCTACAATTACGGCTGTGATTTAGAAATAATGTGGAGTTCGGGGAGCTCTTAGTGAGAATTTGAATTGCAGAGAAATTGCTTAAAAATAAATGTGTAGCAATTACTGAAAGAGACAAAAGGCAGATTCGTGAATAGAGGTTGAGGGGGAAAAAAAACAGGTTTTGTCACCTTTTGGAGACAGAACAGACTGATGTCAGTAAAGATTGTGGGAGATCTGTGTAATCCTCCCCATTTAGAGGTGGAAATGTCCAGCTGATTGTTTTTCATGCGTGAGTCGGGTGCTGTCAAAACGTCTGTAAAATATTGGAATAAATAGTTAGATAAATGGTGTCTACAGGAACAAAGTCGATCAGTCCAGTGATCCATGTGATGTGTCTGGGTAGGGCATAGGAAACATTTTCACAGAATGCTGTGAAACACAGGATCTGTGAATCTGCGAAAACAAAGGATAGGGTTTCTTAAGCGATTTTCGTTAATCTTTGTTATAGCCTGTTTCACATGATGGACCCGTTTCATTTTGTACATTCAAAAAAAAAACGTTTAATACAATGTTACCGTTTCTCTTTCTCCCTGTAAATATGCGGAGCTTTCTCGGCTTGGCTTTTTAAAATCTGTTTAAATGAGCATAATACGTTCAGGGTCCGAGGACTGATGCTGGTGGGGCTGTGTGAACTGCAGCAGCGTGTCGGGGTTGGTTGGGCCGGGCGGGTGCGGAGCTGCCCCGCTTGGTCATCCTGGTGTAGCTGCCCCAGCTTGGGGGGGGGGGCTCATGAAACGCACGGGGATTTACACCTGGAGCCCTTCGGCATGTGCGTCTGAGTAGAACGTTTGAATTACCCTCAGAGGAGGGGCAGCGTGGTGAGGTTTCTGGCGGTGTGGGGTCTGCTCCTGCTGCAGGAGCCCTTTGGACACAGCCCCTCCTGGGCTGGGAGTCGGGGAGAGCTGGGCTGCCTTTGACTGCGGGGGCCTGGGAGGCTGATTGGAAAATAAACTGTATCACTTAGATGAGCCTCACAGCTGGATCCCCAAGTTCCAGCGCTAATCCTCAGCTGGGATTCGGGGAGCTGGATGCCAGATTTTTTGGCCAAGGGGCTGGTGTGAGGTGCTGCCAGGTATTGCCTGTGTGTCATGGCTTGTTGGTTTGTCTGAGGGAGCCACACACAGCTTCCCCATCGAGAATTTTGTCTGAGAGAATATGAAAGGCAACAACTGGAAATGCAGGGAAAGGTGGGTACGACGGTGGGTCCTGAGCAATGCTAGCTGGGGGAATTTAAATACGTGCGTTTAAAAATGGCTTGGAAATCCCAGGAGGGGTGCAAAGAGACGGTGCTGGTCCAGCCTTGTTCCCTGGCAGGCCCTGATGCTGGTAGCAGGCTGTGCGCATGATGGGGCTGCGAGCAAGGCCAAACCCAGAGCCACCGACCATGATTCTCTCTGTGCTGTCTGGCTTTGCCTGGCCCTTCTCATCGCTTCCCTGTTGAGGCTGCAGAGGCTGCGCAGTTCATTCTAGGGGATGTCATGACTAAAACCAAGTGGAGGTGGGCCCATGTGTGAGAGGAGGATGTGTGGGGTGAAGGCATGTCCTCAGAGGGGAGAGTCTGGCCATGGCTGTCCCAGTGCCTCAGCCCCAATTCTTGCCCATAATCTCTCAATTTACTGGGGGTATGTGTAAATACACTGTGTATTGCTAAACCACCCAGTAAGCAGTAACCGCCTGTTTTCACATCTCCCCTCCCCATACCCTGTCATTCTGTTTTCCAGTCACCTCTTTGTTTGGTGACAACCATGACAAAGGATGTGTGTATCAGGCAGACGGTACTCTGGTAGCAGTTTGAGCACCTCTCAGAAACTCTCCATACCTGGCCAGCAGAGCCTGTATTTTAAGCAAAGCCACAATTTTCAGTGGCCATCTAGACACGGGAAGAGAGCTCTTGTGGACGAACAAACCCTTGCCTCCGAGGCTGGGGTCACACTGGGGCACGACGTTCTGTGTCGCATGTTAAAGCCATGCTGCAGAGGGGAAGGACGCTCTGTGGAGAGGGCCATGTTACGGCTGTAGGTGCTGGGGTCCCTGCCAGCAGCAGCAGCTCCTGCTCTCCCTGTCCTAACGTCTCGGTAGGAGCAGGATGCAGCTCCCCACTACCTCCCGTGCTCCAGGGTACGGTTGCCCCAACCCCTGTGCGCAGGCGGCCCCGTTCCCACAGCGGTTCCCAAAGCAGGAGGTGTGCTGCGAGGTTTCCTTGAAGAAACAAGCAGTGACAACAGGGCTGTCGCCTGGGGCTGGGAATGGGGCTCACAGAATCACTGAGACACCGCAGCTGCAAATACAAATTCTGCTATTCCTCAGCTCTTTGGTGTGGTTTTATTTCCCGAGCAGGAGGTTTTCTGGCTTCTGTGAGCTTTCCTGTGGCCCAGATTCACCAAAAGCTTTCAGATCCTAATTTTCTGTTGCTTTCTGGCAGAATTTGGAAAACTACTTGGAGCCAGGCAGTGGGATTGAACCTGAGCTGTAAACAACAACATGTCTCTGAAAATCCCATCGTTGGGGAGTTGGAGTCCTCCACAGGCAGAGCCCCTGGCGTGTGACCACCGTAGCTTTGGCAGCGGTGGCAGGGTGCACGTGTGCCCCAGGCCCACCTCAAGAGCCTGCAGGGCAGGGCCTGGATCCTGTTCATCTGGATCTCGGCAGTGTCCCTCGGTGCCTAAGGGGCTTTGGCTGCCCATCCTGGGCAGCGTGGACCAGGGGAAGGTGTCACTTCTGTCTCCGCTGGGGAGAGCTCTGCACAGAACGCAGGCGGTCTGGATGGCAGCAGCACAGGGCTCCTCAGGTTAAGAGTGCAGGGAGCTGGATTTCGCATGTGTGTGCTCCATCCCCCACACCAGCCCTTATCCCATGCTCTGGTCTGCCTGTGCAGCCCCATTATTCTGCCTTTGTTTGCTGCATGGTGAGAGCTGGGGAGCAATTCCCCTTGCTGTTTCGGCCAGACGTGTGTCCGCGCCTGATAAGAGGCCACCACAGACCTAAGATAAGTTTTGTGTTGGTGCTGGGTCTGCATTTCTTCAATCATTTTTCTCTCTCTTTTGTTTTCTGTAATGGCAATAAAAGTATGTCATCTGTGGGTCAGGACAGCTGTTTTCTAAGCAGAGGCTGATTTCCTTTTAGTCGCAGGGTGTTTAAGTAGTTGCAAGCCGTATGTAATTTGTACCACTAATTACGTAACTGAACAGGGGCTTGCGGGGAGAAAGTAGTGAAAATGGAGTTTTAACGCTTCCTGGGTTTAATGTTTCTAGGCATGTTTTTACGAAAAATCTCTAGCAGGATTTCAGAAGAAAATTCAGGAGCCAATTAGGTAACCAAGGTAGATGGGCTATCAGCTCACTGAGTGTATTCTTGTGCATCATTCTGCTGGGGCGGCAGCGCTGGTTTTCATGAGGCTTGCTTAAAATCACGATTGTGAGCAGCCAGGCTATTTGTAATTGTACTCTGACAGGGAAGAAATGACAGGGACAGCCACTTTCCCTGCCATCTTCGTACAATCATCAGCCATTGAGTCATGTGCAAAGCAGCCACCAAAATGTTCCATTTTCTCATTTTGCCCTGTCTATTATAATCATTAGCCATTCATCACTGATGTTATATGTACTGGCAAGCTTTTCAGATGGTGTCTCGTGCGTGCCTTTCAAACCTAGCCAGGCAAAACCATGGCCAGTGACAACATGTGACACACTAACGGGAGCAAACAGCTATTTTTGTGAGGCAGTGATGTGCTAATTTTCAGGGCATATTGAGAGGATAATAGGGAATGCGGGAATTCATTATATTGTGCTCAGTGTAATTACTCTGATTTTACTGAGTTTGGAATGAAAAAGAAGAGAAATCCTGCCTTTTCCAAGATATGTATTTATTGCTGCTTGCTTTGTTTTGTACTTTGAAAGCACTTCCTTCCCTAAAGAAAACCAGAGGTAAATATACCAGTCAGCACTGAATATTTTCATTCAGAGTTAGCAGCCTTTTGATAAGATTTTCCGTCTTACGCAGGGCACCCTAGATATTTTAATCAACTTTCAACTGGATTGGACATGGTTGGATTGGCAGCAGACTGGCTGACATCAGCAGCAAATACTAATATGTAAGTAGCAGATTTTCCCCTGTAAGAGTATTTAATATAATTTAACTGTTATGCTCTAAAACATTAGCTGTGTGAAACAACGAATACTTTTTATATAAGGTTGCTGGAAATACATTTGTGTGCTTTTTAAATGGTTGCTAAAGCTATTTACATGAAGACATTCAACACTGTCCTGTAGGCTGTCTTCTATGAAATTTCATCATACTAATACAATATAAGTTTTGCTATGCACCACAAAAAAAGTATACAGATAAAAGAAATTAGCATTTTTCATGCAGTAATATGTAAAATGAGAAGTGTGCTAAGTGAACAGTTGGGTTCATGCAGAGGGATCATGCACAATCCGTACTCGGAACAGTCAGAGCCATTGCTTTCTATAAGAAAGACGTGCAGAATTTAAAGGGGGGAGGAGGGTGTGTCAGTTTGGGATGAGGGACCATTTTTGTGTGCTTGCTTAGTTTCGTGCACTGTCTCATCATCATGAATAGGACTGCTGACGTGTATGCTTCTAGGTGTGCACGCAGGTTTTTGGAAGGCAAAGGTCTGACTCTGCCCAGCAGCTCTGGAATATAGGGCAAAGCCTTGAGCCTGCGAAGAGGTGGGCAAGATTTGTTTCGCTGAAATGGGTGGAAATGGAGTCTCAAGCGCTCTCAGCACTTCTCCTAGACATTTGACATCAAATCAGAAGGAAGATTATCAAAAGTGCTGTAAAACAGTTCTCCTCAGTGCAGAGTCTATTGTGGCTATAATATAATGTAATATTGGAAAAAGATGTGTTAGTGTTGTAGATGAAGGCATTAAATATGGACATTACTACGTTTCAGGTTCACCTATGAAATTGCTCCAGTGTTTGTACTTTTGGAATATGTCACACTAAGGAAAATGAGAGAGATGATTGGCTGGCCAGGGGGCTGTGGCGATGGGATATTTTCACCTGGTACATGAAATTTCAAGCTTTCTTTATTTTTCAGACTATGCTATATGACATCCCCTGTAGTTAAAGAGTAAATGTAATTAAATGTGCATGTTCGAGAGGATACTGCTAATAACTACCAGTGGCCTCTTTGAGATAAAGTATTGCATGTTTATGAGTTTCAGGGATGTGAGTTTGAGGGTCTGTTTGAGCAAATTGCACTGCATTATGAGCAGCTGTAATGGCACATGGGAAACATAATCAGAAGAGACATTTGCCTTGCAGTTTTGCTTTGCCCCCACTTTTTATGGATTACCTGAAATAGAAAGACTCTTGTATTAACAATGGAGGGAAGAAACACAACAATGCTCTCCCTCACTGTAGGGGAAATTTGAGCCAAGAGGGAGAGACGTAGCATTCCTTTAAGTAAATGTAGTGGAGTTGGTAAGATCCTGCCAGCCTTAGAGCATGTGGTTAGCTTTCCATGCGTAAGCTGGCCTGTTTAGCTCAGTGGGTGTACTTGGGTGACTAGTTAGGCTGAGTCCTTAGAGGCTTAGAAACCTGGTGTCTTCAGAGCAAGTCAATAAGGCAAAAAATAAGTGTGATTAAGTGTAGAGGAGTCACTGACTCTGGCAAGTACTGCATTGTTAAGACTTCTTTGTGTTTTAATCATTCCATTTAGTCTTTTGATTTATACTCTTTGTCACCTTGTAGCTTACTCTGGAATTTCATTGCTAAAAAAATTGGCCTATCTTGCCAAATTACAAAAAAATTGAAAGAATTGACATTGGGCATAGCATCTTGGCTTGTCAAAAGAGAACAGACTGAGAGCTGGTGGGGAGGAGCCCTTCTGGAAAGAAGTTTCGTTGACCTAATAGAGAGGAAAAGAGTGTTGGGACTATTGGGAAAAAGAAAGGCTTCAATGATAACAGCCTGGGATGTTCAGCTATCTGAGAGCAGGAAAGGTAAAAGTTCATGTTGTGCAGAAGATTGGGCAGGCTCATCTTCAGCTTCTCACATCTCAATCCACATGTGGGAAGTGGTGCAGGAGTTATGTCCTGGGTCTTTCCACAAAGTTAGAGAAAAAGGTGTGAAGAATATATATTACTTCTTGTTGAGTCTTTATTTAAAAAGCACTGAGAGCAAAAGCTCTGACAGATTTTATTATAGTGCTTAGAGGTCCTGATTCAAACCATAGCTTCCATCACAGAGGGCAGCACCTAAACGTGTATCATGAGCCCAGGACCTAAGCCAGAGTTTTTGGAAACTGGACAGTGGTTGGTTACTGTCCAGTCTGTGGCCTGACTCAGTAGAGCTGGTCTTCAGTTCCTCACTTTGCAGGTTTGAGCCGCAATAGCCGTGCAAGGTTGGTCAGGGTCCTGAGAAGGAAGGGACGAGCGGTAGCAGTGCTGCTCATTATACCTGATGGGCAGAGCCTGGGCACGGGTAGCGGGAGGGGGTGAAAGGCTCTGTGTGCACCAGATCTGCCCAGGTCTGGTAGTGTGAGTCAGGAGGGATGTACGCCTCAGGAAGAGCTGTCGTCCCTCCTGCGCCTGCCCTGGGTGCCAAGGTGCTGCTAGTGTGTCAGGTGTGGGAGCTCACTGCATCCAGCTGATGCCTGTGTAGGGACAGGCTCTCTGACAGGCATGGACCTGTGCTGCTCGTTTGCAGTGCTGCCCCTCTTGTCCTTTTTTTCTCTGCAGTTTCTTGTGTGTGCAGAGTGCATCTTTCTAATTCGCTCTCTTAAGGCAGCAATACCCGATGTGCAAATTTTATGTTTTTAGGCACTAATCAAAATCTTCTCTATGCTGTCTCTTTGTTTCAACCTGTCACGGCTTCAGCTGAAGACCTTACCACTGAGAAGAAAAGCTTCTTGCTCTCTGCATTCTCTGGAATGAAATGTACAGTATCAATACATGCAAAGCATAAAGGCCTGATTAGGTTCTCCAAATTCTGTAGGTGTGTTTTGTTGCTTGCAATTAACTGTGGATGTAAACACAGCTGCAGAACTAAAGTCAGGATGTGGGCTTATTAATAAGCTTCAAGTTAAATGGCTAGGTAATAAATGCTAATAGGAAGGCTTGATATTGAAGAAACTTAACATTTCAGTCTTGATTCTTTTGACTGTGAGCCAATTTCATTGGACAAGATAGGCCAAGTTTTTTTCAGCTTGGACACCTTAGTTCTGTCACCTAAATCATAACAGCAGCCATTACATGACATCTGCATTTTTTTAGGGACAGGTATCTGAGCATTTCCTTTTAGTCTCTCAATTTCTTATTCTGTCATTTGTGAAAAGAGGTGTAGAAATATGCTCGTACCTCTCAAGCTGGTTGAAAGGAGAAGAAAAGGCCTGATCTGTACCGACCCCCATGCCAGCAATGCCATCCCTCTGTGGCATTTTCCCTTGGATTCACAGGAGGGCCAGTGAGGTCAGGGAAGGCCCAGAGCAAGGGACGCCTCATTGCAAGAGCAGAGCTAGGACACTGATTAGAAATGAAAGGCACAGTTTCTGTGGGTTGTGGAACAGTACATATATATATATCTCCAGTGGGCTAAATACAAGTCTTACAAAAGGCAAGACTTTGTTAAATTTGCCAGAACCTGTGCCCTCCTGGTGTAACATCACTGGCTTTCAACAGAGCCAGTTGATCTTGATGAAAGTATGGATCTTATCTCGATTTGGCTGTCCAAGTGCTAGGTGTTTACCCTGGGCTAGGTACAGCAGCTCCCATATATTGAAGGGAGAAGGGTGGGTACACCTACAGGACAAGTCATCCCACTGTATGATAAGCTGAACCATCTTCTGGAAGTGCGTGTCTTATGCTCCTCACTCCATTTTTAAATGGGTGGTAGTTGGGTTAGTTGAACTCCACCTCAACTGCACTCTGACCTGTTTGTTTAAAAGCCTAAAACCACGACCAGTATACAGCTTCACTTTATATAAATATGCGTGCATAAACATCAATATATAATCATATATATATATTATATATA
>NW_008616814.1:32905-81334 GCF_000691845.1 Merops nubicus | reverse complement strand
TGTATTATATATAATTGTATTATATATTATAATTATATTATATCTAATAAGTATATATACAGGATAAAACTGATGGATTTTATGTACACATGCCAGTGTGCATATGTTTGTATGCATACATATGTAGAAGTTCTCAGACTCTGCCTCATGTTCTGCATTATATTCCCATAGTGCTCATGCAGCCTTAATGTATAATCAATCATTGTTCCACTGTAGACATGGAGGATCAGTTTATAAAAATCTCAAAAAAGAAAAATGAAGTGCTTGTTTTTAATTTGTGCATTGGCAATTGAAATATGGGAACAGAATACTGCAGAGCTGGTCTCTGATACCCATCTTGAAATGGATATTTTTAAATCAATTACTTTAAGGCTAGTGTTAGGGACATCTAATGTTTTTCCCTTGGTCCCATCAGAGGGCAAATGAAAAACACTTGTTAAAATTACCCTTTTTCCTATCTCTTCCCTCTCCCAACTCCTGTTATCCAGAACATAGTGTCTGTTAGGGCTCATGTGGGTTTCCTTAGAGACAGGGCATGAAATGCCACCCTGATTTGGGAGAGAAGAGCACAGATTAGGTTGCACTTGGAAGCCCCTTAGGAAGTTGCCTTGTGGTAGCATCTGCCTGGGAGGTGGAACAGAGTGGGGGTCACGTGTTCATGGCCTATGAAAGGATAAGGTCGGAGAATAAGTGAGAAATTGTAGCAAAAAATGAGGATTAAAAGAAGCCCAAATAATTTTTTGCAATGATACTTTTTGCATAAATTGTTGTTTGGGTGTAGTAGATCCTGTTACTATACAACCCATCTGTGAGCAACATCAGGAAGAAGAATCCATGTTTCTGCCATGAAGCAGAAACATTAACATTAGAGTCAGAAAAACTGTAGCAAGATTTGTCATTATTTCTGCAATGGTTTTACAATGCATAGAAAAAGTAACAGTATATTACTGTGGACTCCAGGTGGTGCCATATCTAACATGTATGCTATGTTGATTGCACGTTTCAAGATGTTCCCAGAAGTTAAAGAAAAAGGAATGGCAGCTATTCCCAGGCTGGTTGCCTTCACATCGGAACATGTACGTGTTTCTGGCTTTTCCTATCATCTGTTACATCTGCTTGTATGTATTTATGATGACGAAAATAGCTGAATGGGAATTTGTAGCCAACTGTCTTAATTTCTGTTATTCCTTCACTGTGAGTAAAAAAAAATGGCAAAGGGCTAGCTTTTTGATACGTATAGGGATTATCCGTGTGGTTAGCCATGGCTGAAACCCAGGGAGAGCAGGCTCTTCAAACCACTGCCATTTTTTTTTTCTCTCACTTGTGTGTGTGTGTCAATGTGAACGGTAAGGACCACATCAGATGATGAGAGCTCATCATTGGGCTTCAGCACTTGCTGCCAGGAATGTCTTTTGTTCAGGTCACACTTGGGGAGCAGAAAATCACTTTGAGTCAAAATGTTTCTATCTGAAACCACTCCTGCTGTTATATAATGAGAAGGTGATAACATATATGAAGATAATAGTATGGAAATGCTGTGTGTGTGTGCAGAAGAGCCGCTGTGGTATATGGTTGGGGAACTGGTGTTTACTGTGGGTTTCTGCCTGTGACCAAAAGCTTCAGCACATGAGGGTTCATCACAGACATTGTCAGGATCTGGCAGTGTAAGAGGGGAGGGGAGGTGTGCACAGGAGAAATCAGAGCAGTCCTCATGGGAGAAACACAGAGTTTTTTGCTCTTTGAACAATGATACAGAAGTCGTATTTCTCTCTGTACTGGGGGGATTATTTTGGCTTTGTGGCCATGTAAAATTCATTGCAGCTTGTAGTGGAGAATGCGTATGCAGGAGGAAGGGGAAGAAGAGAGTTTGTAGTCAGGAGGGGCTGTGAGCTCTCTGTGAGCTCCACAGTCCCTTTCTAAATGTCTCTCCAGCTGTGTGGGCTCAGACAGAAAGTACTGTTTCATGGCTGAGGGTCAGAAGGATATTGTCCATGTTAGGTAATAACATACTCCTGGCTACTTTTTTTGACTTACCAGAACACGTGTTTCTGCTCTGTGCAAGTGTGAAGAGCAAAGTGTCCTTAGAAAGAATCAGAAATGTCTAGGAGGAAATCCCTCTGAGGTTACTCTTCATGGCAATAGGATGAGATGCAATACACAACTGTGAGCTCCACGTTACAGAGTAATTGTCCCCAAAAAAAGTCAAAGCAAAGGATGTTCTACAGAGGAGGTGCAACTCTCCAAAGTAGGCTGTACAACTAGAGAGGCATTATTCATATGGAAGTTCCAGACCTAATAAATCTTGCAAATAAGGTTCAGAATGATTATTTAAAATAGCAAAACCTATTAATCATTAGAGAATTTTCTTGTATTCATAGCGGTGGAATGTTAAACAACTAATCAAATTGTGCTATCCATCTCAAAATAATGAAATGAGCTTTAATAATTGTGTTTTCATGCCAGGGAAGAAGCAGTTCCCTTAACAAATTAAACATTCCAAGATCAAATATTCTAGAGAATCCATAGAACAGTATTGGAAATACTGTACATACATTTTAAAAGTAACTTGATATTGCAGTTTTGTCCTTTTCTCAATTGTTGTGTTTTTTTTTTTTTTTTTTTTTTCATAAAGTATGTAATAGCACGTCTTCTAGGGAAGTTAAGAAACCACACTACCTGAAAATAAGACTCCTTAATCCGTATTTGCCCAAAATATATGGAATCAGGGTGTAACTCTGAAAATAGCAGAGGCCTGGAATTACAGTCCCTTTTTAGATAGGAAATGTCATGCAGAACCTGAACAGACACTCAAATACAAGAATTTAATTTGTTTCATTTATCATGTCATGTTGGTCTACTTAGTTCTAGACTCCACAGCCTGATTCTGGTTTCTCTCTGTCACAGTTGGATGCTCTTACAAGATGACAGCCGTGGAACAAGCAGACTATAAGTGGGATACTATCATTTCCCCATGTTCTCCATACGTGGCATGATAGTAACCAAAGATTAAAGTTACTGTATGTGCTTAGAAACTTGGAGATTTTTGTCTTTAAATTTTCAATCAGAAGCAAAGATTCCAAAATCAGTAATTTTCAGACAAAGGTTATGGCATCATGGACCAGACTTTCTCTTCTTTTCTACCATTCTAGAGCTTCCATTACTATAAATGAATGAAGTTACACCACAACTGCAGCCAATATTGCTGTAATCAGAATCTGGCCTCATTCTGATGCCACAATAGGTTCAGCTGCTGGTGGGGAGAGTGGAAGGGAGGAATTAGGCACAGCTCTGTAGTAGTTCCCTTCTTAATTTGGGAGTGAATCATGTTCCTAAATTAGGAGCCTCAGTCTCTGTACAACCAGGGAAGAGAAACACCTCTAGACAAACTTGGAGTATTCAAATTTGGAACCTAAATATTCCCTAATTTAGATGTTCTGTATCACCTTTAGGAGGTGTTCACCTACTTCTGTACATTGACCATCCAGAGAGACCAGCCTCCTGTTATACACAACTGACATTAGGTGCCTGAAATAGGGTATGTGATGGTTCCAACCACCCATGTTCCCAGTAAGCAGATCTTCCCCAAGCTGTCCAGTAGGACTGAGACTTACCTCTCACTCTGCGTGTTTATTTCTGTTTCATGAGAGACAGTGAGGTACACTATAACTGCTTGGGTTGGTCTTGGCCAGATATAATGTTACTGAGATGCATTTGCACTCAGGACTTAATTAATTCCTCTATATTCACCAGTGCATCATCAGTGGTTCCTTCATCTGCACTGGTGCGGGGGCAGAGTGATGTCCTTCAGGGCAGCTGCTCTGAACTGCACATGATGCAAGAGACCTTGACTCAGAGGGGTAAAAGTGATGGATGCCAGTTGTAAACATCTGTTTCAGTCTATTGTTTCAAACACAATGAAGAATCTAAGATGAAGGCATCTTTAGGCTTTAGACAGCTTCAGGCTGCTGTGGGTTTTCAGCAGAGCACATCCCTTTTTCAGTGTAGACAGAGGAGCTGGAAGGGATAGCTACCTTCTCAGAATATTTTAGATGATCCATTTTTCTATAAGGCAAGTCCTGTTGAATTTTAACCCATTTCCTGTTGTTATTTTGACCTGGCCAACTGACACTTTCTTAAATGGCATTCCACAGCAGCTGAAAACAGTGTGGAGCAGGCATCAACCCTAACAGGCAAAAAGGGCAAAATCATCTTACCCCAAGGAGGAAAAGGGTGCAGAGGAGAAAAGTTTAGCTGTAGAGGACTAGTTGGGTTCAAGTGCCAAAACAGCCTTTGGCCCTTTTCTTGGTAGTATAAAAATAGCTTAAGAGATTTGCAGATTTTCCGTGGACTTGATGTTTAATTAGGGGCTGTGCAGACTCAATCCACAGTTCAGAGAATGAACAAAAAGCTGGGCATAATTGGAAAGACATAGAGATTTCTTCATTCTCCTCTGTTCTCCCACCCAGCAGGACTCTGCTCATGAAGTCCAAATCAGCTTTCTGCATTTCTTACTCCTCTAGCATCCTTCTAAGGAGGAAGACCTTGTCAGGTGCTCACCAAAGAAATAGCAAGACAACTCCCCTTGTAGTTTTGGAAAAGAAAATGCAGAGTAAGAGCTAGCAGGTGATTGAGGCTGATCTCGCAATAAGGGACCTTTTCACCCAGTTAGAGACCCAAAGGGACACAGAGAGGATCTCTCTGCCTCTTGGCGTCCCCTCATCTGCACTGCTCTTTGGGTAAACTGGCTCCTGCCCAAGGCTTCACTGGGAGTGCAGCTCCAGCATCCACTGACTGTGAAGAGAGGAGCTCTTGGCTGCTCAGCATTGTAGGCAGCTGGACATACTCAAAGGGACCTTGTCCTCTGGGGGAGTACTCTGAGGGCCTGTGAGAGGTGGCTCGTCTGTGGTGCTAGGGAAGCAGCCTCACAGCAGTAGAGCAGGCAGCGTGCACACAGCAATGGATGGAAGGAGACGCTTAGCAATAAACCACTACCTCAGCTTCCTGCACGCTGGTTTCCTCTTGTGGACAAGGCCCGTTACTTGCAGGGAATTTGGGAAGCTACACCGACAGCTGTGGGAGAAGAGTGGCTTTGGCAAAGTTTTTGTCTGGACAGTTTCTGAAACCTCATATGGAGGTTCTTGGCACTGAGGCAGAAAGAAATTAGGAAGTGACTTCTGTCTCAGCTCGACAGACCTCCATTTCACACAGCCTATGCAAGATTTTGGTTTGGTTTCTAGGTAGAATGAAAAGCTGATCTCTGCTCCTGCCGCTTCCATGGCACATGGCGCTGCCCTTGGCCAGGCAACTTAGGAGACAGTTGGCAGGACTCTCACTTGCAAGAATCAGTCCAAGGAGGTGACTTACATGGTGGGGCTACCAGGGAAAGATTTGAGGAGTCTGGAGATCATGTTTTTCATAGCATACATTGGAAAGCCCTAAGTTATACTTCTGAGCACACAAAGTAAACGGGGTAGTTTTGTTTCTACCTAAGGAAACTAAAAATCAAACTCATATATTCATACATTATTTCTTTGCATTATCTAATGCACAACAACTAGAAAAGTATTTTTGGTGATACTTGAAGCCAGGGCAAACTGGGAGAATTTGATCTTGTTCAAGGAGCAACTTAATTCAAGTAACGCTGTTCAAATCAAACCCTTTTTCCATGAAAACACTGCTCTAGGACAGCCTATCACAAAGGAGACATTAATCATTTGGATCTAATCCTTCGTCTGGTCAGTATCTCATGACTTTTACACTGCCATAGGATCCTCCTGAACTTAGTGCAGCATTTCTTACCCACAGATGATGCTGTGGAACTATCTGGACTGTGAGTCTTGCTGGATTAGAAAAGCAGTATGAAGTTATATATTTCAAAAATGCAAAAGATGGAAATATTAGTTCATTGTACAGAAACTTTAATAACTTAAATTCTCTCCTGACATTAGCAAATAACTTTAAAAACTGAATAGCAGTAGCTGAAGGGAATAAGAGCAAACATATATGTCATTGCAGTGTATTTAAAAATACGATTGGACACTGTTTCTGTAGATAATTGCAGGAAAAGCCATAGCTTACAATTAGATGTTAAAGATAGGATTCATTTCACTTAACTTTAATCACCTAAAGTGTAAACATTTAATCTGAGTTAGTCTATACACTTTTTATAGCCAATAAAAAGAGAGCAAGATCTGCAGAAGACAACTCATCTTAGTTTAAAATGGGTGCCAGTGCTTCAGGGATGGAGTGCCTTCTGGAGGTACTTTTCTTCCCTACTATTGAGGGAGCCCAAACTGCAAGACTAGACCAACCACACATTTTTAGATTATTAATTTTAAGAGAGAAGTAGCCCAGCCTTCACATCCAGGGATCTCACATTGCTTAAAATCCAGGAGTGGTGGAGAAGGAAGCCTGTTCACCTCATTTGCTGGTGTGTGGCTGATGGGATGAGGCTGGGGACACAGGTCTGCTGGGCACCAGGCTGCCAGCAACCAACCCTGCAGAACTAGGAGAGGATGTGGTTGCTGGATGGCATGGATTGCTCAGCATTTGGGAACTTGCCCCTGGTGATCTCCCTCCACAAAGCTTTTGCCACTCTGGATTTATGTGAGCAGGGAGAAACTGCAATTTGAAAAACCAGCCGTGGCCTTTGGGGCTCACGGCATTAGGTTGGTTCTTCCTGACAGCTTCAATCATGCCAGATTATGAGCAAGTAATTTAGCAAGCTATAAAAACAGAAGCATCTGTATATTGAAGCACTGTTCATTTAAGATAATGCTATACTTTTCAGCATCATAACATTTTTAAATTATTCTACTTCTCCCTTTTTCCAAAAGGCCTATTCATTATTGCACCTGTAATAAATTTACACTGTGTTTTTACTTTACAAAGCCAACTATGAAAAAATGGCTATCAGGCACACAAACCCACTCCTGACAGTATTTGAAATTACAGAGAAAGGGAAAATTCCCCTGGCTCAAAATTATAATTTTTTTTTTTCTGACCACAATATGCTTTTGTAACTAATATTGGCTAATACTCTGTCTTCACCACTGAATTTTGACCACATTTCTTTTCAGAGAGAAATTGAGTTTCTTTTCTGTTTGGGATGTATTTGTAGACTTCCATGTACCCTTTTGCAGTGCACAAAAGGAGGGAAGGAGAGAAGGAAGGAGAGGAGGGAGAAAGCTTCAGTAACAGCCCGCTCGCACCTATGTGTCCTCCTGCCTCTGGCAAGCACACGGCAGTGGTGAAACTCTGGACCTGCCAGTTCCTCCTAGCCCAGTTTTTCCTTTAGGACTGGCATCAGGCAGTCTGACCCTGTTTTACTCTTTTGACCCTGATTCTTCCACTGTAAGACTTCAGATTTGTGGGGCCTCTCCATGGCTGTGTCATGGAAGCTGGTGTTCAAGCTCACTTCCTTGCTACTGTCTATAGCCCCTGCAGTCCGAAAGGTGTCACAATTAGTGTCCTCCTTCCCTACTAACCAAGCTGAATCTGACAGTAGTTGTGTCTAACCAGGGTTATTTCTGCAAACCTTTCCTTCTCTTTGATCTTTATGTTCTAATATATTTACATATATTTACACGGGCAACCAAATTTTCAGCACCAACCCAGGAATATTAAAACAAAGTTTGATATTTGTCATTATTAGCAAAGTTTTCTTTGTTCTTAGAACTGTGGGGTTTTTTCCATTTTCAGTTTCATCCTGGCTCTTTTAGAGCCTCTCAGGCAGTTGGAGTAATTCCTCTCATGTTATCATGAGACATAAAAACATAACAGCAGTCATTTATCTGTGACTCTATACATAGATTGAGCAATTTCGTATTCAAAGTTTGTTTAGAAATTGTAATTGCATTTGCCCTTCTGTGTATAGACTTCTGTATGTATTCCTAAACCTGTGTTCATTCCTGACTGCTGAATTCCCTTCAGTCTGTACAAAGCCTTCAGGCAACTGAGCTATCAGCACTATATTATTTTTTTTTCCCCCCATCACATTTTAGCATTGGCATGAGACTTCTTAATGAGGCAGCTGAGCTTGGTCATATTCCAATGGATGTCTTTGAGCACATGGACTTAATTTTCTTCCTTATAGTAAATGGTTTAAATCTGTATTTTCTTTTTTAAGGCACTTTGAATTTTCTGTTTTCTATTAGAAAAACAAATTACAGTGGTAAATCTGTTTCAACTAGTGTGGAATAAGGAGCAAAATTAATCAGTGTAATGTCATTGACTGAAAACCCAGTGAAATATATCTGTGACTCTTCACTCCTACATCTCTACCTATGTTTATGTATTACACTACCCAGTATATGCCTATCGGTCTCTGTTGTACATGAATAAGAACCAAATTCAATATTTCAGAGTATATAAAGTCAGTTCTAGCTTCACATAGTATATCACTGAGCTGTCATTGCGCTTGCAATGTTCTAGCTCTGTTTCAGTTTTTGCAAAGCTGGCTTCGTAAGAACATTTTATATTATATATATAAAACATAAGAGTATTTTGTAAGAACATAGTCTGTTCCCCTCCCTGCTCTCAGAAAGTTACACTGCTGCACTATGGGGCTCAGGGAGACCTGCAAGGGTGGGAAGAGACTTTAGTATTTTCCACATACAGAGATTTTTCAATTGATCACAGTCCAAGCCTTAATCTACAGTGCATTTGGGAACCTATAATACTTCAGAAATGTCCACTGTCTTTAGTGAAGCTGGTGAAACTCATGGAAATACATCAGTTCAAAAATTCAGTTTCATGAAATAAAGAACATGCCATGAAAAACGTCAGTGTGATGGCTGAGCAGGCCTGTGATGTTCAGTCTATAAATACTTCCTAGCACCTTGCAACTCCAACCAGAAAAACCACAAGGCAAACTCCATATCTAATCTGAGCATATCACTAACTTGTGCTTTTAATAGTTTAATAATCTGTAGTTAAAATTACTTTGAACAATATTGTTACGCCTGGATTGGAGTTGATAGAAAAGCAGATTCTTGGTGGTGTAATTTGATGCAAAACTATTTCATTATCATGATCACTAGGATATAAATTAGAATTATAAACCAACACTGGCTCAGAAGTTAAGTCCTGTGAGCTAGAGAAAATCAGTCTGACTTGCACTCCAGTGCAACTTCCACATTTTATTCTGTACATATAAAGTAACTCATGGTTTTAGTAATAGCCCAGTTCTGATTTTAAAGTGCAGTAACTCTGTTTGTTAATGGAAGTTATTACTAGCTTTTACTGGCATGCGATCACAATTATGCTTTCTATCTTAATTTCTCTCAGTATATTATTTGGCCAGAATTTGCATAGCAGAAGCACATCACTCTGGACTCCACAAGCTCAACCAATCCTCTAGGGAAGAATTTTTGGTTTTAGTAAATCAAGTTCGTACCTGAATACATACAAGCACTAGGAGTTGCAGGTATCCATCAACGACAGAACTGGGTCCATCATCAGCCACAATGTGTGTTTAGTATTCCAGGAGTAAATCCAGATTAGAGTGAGGGCTGTTTCTATAGTGACCTGATAGGAAGCCCCAAATTACAGCGATCGGTTTTCAAAAAGGCTATAAATAGAATTACTGCCTGTGTGGGACTACTTGCTGAAGGACTTGCAAGAGTATAATGTTATATATAATGTTACATAAGAAAATAATAAATAATAACAAAAAACAACAAATATTAATACATGTACTTTTTCAGAGTCACTTCTCTGTGAAGAAAGGAGCAGCGGCCTTGGGTATTGGTACAGATAGTGTGATTTTGATTAGATGTGATGAAAGGTAAGTGAAGATGCCAAATACAGCACTTCTTATCGATACATAGAAGATTGTCAGGTGCTTCGCTCAGAGAGCATATAGGGTGCAGTCAGTTGGTATAATTCATCATAGCACTGTCATCTTCAGCAGTTTTACACTGATTTATCCTACTTGAGGAACTGGCTCTGTTGGTAGCTTCTGTATGAGTCAGTTTTTGGAGCTCATATAAAATCTTAAGAGTTCCCTTCCTCAGAGATTCCTGATATTTCTTTTTCTTTCATCCTGAAGGGAAACAAAATATTACACATTTTTACACATTCTGCTAAGAAACCAGGAATAATCTTCTTTTGGTCAAAACACCGTGTTCATGGACTGTCACACTTTTAGCCATTAAAATGAACTGAAGTGCACCTTTTATAGGAGTAGAATATCAAGGAGCATTTGCTAGTGTAATTCTATTACTTCGTGCCCTCACCATCTTTCTCAGCTGGACTGCATCTCCAACAGTGCATCTGATGGGGACACCTTTGCAAGGGGATGGTGAGAGAAAGGTCTTGTCAGCATTGTGGGCAGCATAAGCCAAGGAAGGTGATGGTCTGTGGAAAGGAGCACAGCAGGCACCTAATGAACAGATTCCATAGACTGTACAAAACCAGTGGCAGATAACTTCTTGTTTAACCCACCCAGCTAAGAGGTTTTGATTCTCTGTGGAAACCATTTTGAGAAAAAAAAAAAAAAGGTATGTTAACAAAATCAGCATGTTCTAATGAATATTTTCAATTTTAAGTGAAAAAAAAAACTGTCTGTAGGACAAAAATTAATAGAACAATCTTCACTGATTCTGTTGAGCATCTTTTCACTAGAGAACACTCTAATTTATTATAAGTCCTAAATATCATTGTTTCAAGGTACTGAATTATTTATGGCTCTAGAATAAATAGAAGGTTTTAGTACTATCAAAATATTCTGCTCCCACATTAAAAGAAGAGCACCAGCTAAGCAATTTGCAGTGGTAATCACAGCACCCTGCATATTGACTTATGGACTTACTGCCTCTTTACTAACAAATGACTGAGAACACCTTGAAGAGGAATTAATGACAACATCAACACAACCAACATACATCACAGTAATCCTCTGAGTGTTTCTATTCACTAAAGACAGATGTGGGTCAATGAAGTCATGTCTTCCTTTTCTTCTTGTGCAAATTCAGCGTGATCATTTTCTGTGAAGACCACAATGCTTACTCTGCCCACCCTGAAGTGTACAGCAGGATTACAGCGGTCTCACCAAATCCCAGCAGACACCACCAGGACAAAGCAGGTTGTTTGTTTGCACAAGATGTGGGCTGGTGCAGTGGAAATTATGATCTGTGAAGATGTGGACCTGTGAAGGAGAACCATGAGATCTTTTTGATGTTCCCAGCTTGAGCAGGCATATTTTCTGGTGGCTCTTCCCTGTCCTGACCCACACCCACCAAGTTTCCCTGGTTTTGCTGTATAGTGGGAATATGTAAATATGTGGTGTATTTTAAGCCAGGAAGACATGCAGAAGATCATGTTCTTGCTCATACACCAGACTGGACAATGACACATTTCTGTTGCCTGTTTTACTACCACGCAGACATGTTGGTAGCAGTAGTGTATTAGCTGAAGATCTGGGGTCAAAACACTTCAGTCTGGTGTGGCAGCAGTGAAGTCTGTGTACAGATGTGTATAGTATGAGGAGACTTTGACACTAACACTCCTTAATGTCCTAACATATCCTCAATGTCCTTTTGCTGTTGAGTCCCTTCTGCCTCACCCAGTAGCCCTCCTGCCTCTGATGCTGACTAGTACATCTCATGCAACCCTGTGCCACATTATCTGGGTGAGGTTTGTCTAACGACAAGACTGTTATTTTGCAGTCCATTTAAAGTCATCTGAGCTTGGGTGATAACATCTGACAATGTTGCGCAAGTAAGCAATGCTCTTGGCTAGTTTGCTAGATTTGCAGTGGGGGGATTGTTGTGCTCCAGCATATGTTTAGACTATACTCAAAGCAACCCACTGCTTGCTCTTCAGTAAAGCTTGACATTAGTTGGACATTGCACTCTCCTGGCCATGAATTCCTGCAGGTATTCAAAGTGAGCAGGGGCTGTATAATCACTTGTCTTGGTAAAAAAATTTGGGCACTGAAGTGAGCTGCCCAGCTGTGTGTGTATTTTTATGCGCAAAGTCAATAAATTATAAACTGTTAAAGACCAACATCTAAACTAAGTTTGGAGGAGGGACTCATTGCCTTCCTTTGGCATGTTTGTTTTTTTTCTTCCCTTTATTCCTTTAATGATCCCAGAAACAGGTTTTGAAGATAGGGCAACTACTGCTTTTCTCTGAACATGTGCATGTATCTGAGGAGGACTCACAGTGAGCTGAATACTCTTTAGACCCTGAACTTCTGCAAGGAAAATCACGGCTAATTATTAGACTTACAGAGCTTTTTATTTTCAGTTTTTCTTCAGTGTTTTAATATTTTGAATAAATAAAATGCAAGACAGAATTTGCAAAAAAATTAGCAGTACAAACCCATTTCTACTGAAATGATTCGTGTCTTACTGTAAGCTATATAAGGCTGAAAACTTACAAAACATGGCAGTATGTTATTAAATTAATAATTTTTTTGATTGCTTACATCCATCCAAATGTCATGAAAACACTTCAATATTTTTAAAATGCAAAATCAAAACTAAAACTAATGGGCTTATTAGCTTCCTTGAAGCTACTATTTTGAGCTTTAGTAAATGTTCTTTTAGTATAGCAATAGGAAGTTGGTGCTTAGTGAAAGAAAAAAATCTGAAGAAGTCTCCCAAAAATAATATTAACCTAAATTAATAATATTCAAAGCCAGTAAAGACTTTATTCCTATAATGTAGGGAGCTGTCATGTTCGCATTGCTGTTATGCATACTGTCTCTTCGTAGATAGTCTTACTTGTGTCTAAAGCAAAGAAAACCTTAACTTCAAGATTCAGTATCAGCACTGTTTTATCTTGCATTTAATTCATTTACAGGATTTCATAAACTAGCCTTCAAGACATACACCACTGAGTATGAATCTCAGGTAAATGGTTCATACTAAAGGTGTTGCAAATACACAAAAGGGCCTGACAATGCATTTAATGAGTTTAGACTGGTAGCTTCTTCTCATAACTTGCCTCAGGCAAACATGAACATGTAATGCACCAAACCGTGGAATAGTCCCACTGAAACAAGTTTACCCCTGGGATGGAAACATGGAGATGACTGCTTGCAACAGAGCTGAGTCGTGCTGTGCAGGGCTATGCAACACAGCTGGCATTTTCTGTGCCTCCTGAAAGGAGACTGTGGGGTTTGACACGCAGCGAACTTCTTGAGACCCTGCGCTGAGCCAGGAGGCTCCGTGGAGCAGCATCAGTCTTTAATGGGGTGGCCACAAGATAACTTCTCTCAGCTACCATGACCATACTGATGCAAACTGGTTGACAAAATGATTAGGATGAAAACTCAGACTAATGGACAGAGCCTTTCTGTACTCTTTCGTGTTGCATAAGCCTTTGGTAAAAAAGTCAGTTTGTTCCTTATTTGGGTTTCCTGTTAAGTGAAGAAGTAACAGCAAGAGCTGATTTGAGGATAAAATTTCTGATATAACTCTCTCTTGCTCCAGAGGGAAAATGATCCCATCAGACCTTGAAAGAAGAATTGTTGAAGCCAAACAAAAAGTAAGTTTACTAGCTTTTCTGCTTCCAAAAAAAGAAAAACAAGAACAAAAAAGAAAGATACAGCTAGTTGTTTTACTTTCCTTGGTAAAACAACACAAGCTTACCCATTAACTTGTGATAATTTTTTTCAGAAATGTAGCCTGGCAATTAGTGAGGCAAGAGTTGCTGAAAGGACAGGTTTAGAGCTAGTTTATAATCTCCATGAGCTATTTGGCTCTTTTTTTTATATGTTGTTCTGCAAAATATCCTCCTTTTTTTGTGTTATCAGCCTGTGATGGAGTTTCTCAGCTGAACAGTGACAAAAACAAAAATAATCTTTTGGAGAATTTGTATATATAGTTATGCACAGAAATTATTCCTCATAGACTCATCTAAGCCATGGAATATAAATGAAAATCCACACATCTCTAAAAATGCACTACTTTTGTATGTGTTCATAAACAGAAGCTAGATTTAAAACATCAGATTAAAGTATGGGTTGAACTCAGCCCTGTGCCTTCAACATTTACAAAAATGGTTATTAGACACAGCATTCAAACTCATTAATAACACACATCTTTATTAAAAGCTCACTTTTTCTAAGAAAAGCAATAGAGTAGATAAAACATAAGGCAAAATGACAACAGCACCATTCAAAGCTACTGACTGTTGCAGAAGGAATTTTAGACCGTTTTCATATTTTAAACCTCAGTTCTGAAAAAAATGTAGCCACTTTTTACCTTTGTTGCTGTGAGTACTGTTTGTGAAATCCATGGAACTACAAATGAATTGAAAATGAAGCACTGATATGAATTATGGCAGGCCTAAGGCCTCACAGTGCAAAAGCCATGTGATGGACAATGAGTGCTCCTCTGTGAGGCACAGCGCTTAGCAGAGAAGCCAAGAGATGGTCCCTGGCCTCCGTGGAGGTTGCTGTCTTTTCCTCAGAAGAGTTTTCTGCACAAGGGATGGGGCTAGAGGTGAGCCTCACGCCCCACCCTGTGCACTGGCCGCAGGAGACGCCCCCAGACAAAATGCTCCCACTGGCAGGACTGGGCCACCATATGTTCAGACACTCACTGGGATAATTACAGCGCAGCCCAGGGCACAGTCCATCAGAGGTGTTTCTTGCACTGTGGTTCCTCAGTGAGGTCTGGTTTATGTGACTTCATGAAGGGCAGACCTTTTTGTTTCAGGCAGCTGATGTGGAGCGGAATTGTTCTTTTGAGCCCTTGCCCGTCTCATGCACACTAAGTGGAGGATGCTGGTTTGGAAGTTTGCTGCCACCTTAAGGTAGAAACTATAATACCACTAGCGTATAAATCAGGAGACGGGGAGTGTAATGTGGCAGGGATGTCCTCTAGGAGACACTTGTGGGCTCACTGTGGAAGCAGCACATGAGTAGTCGGGGCTGCTGCAGGCTGGGGAGGCTGCAGTACTCTGACCTTGTCAAATGCTTCTGTGCTTTCTTGCAGGGCTTTGTTCCTTTTCTGGTGAGTGCCACAGCTGGGACAACAGTGTATGGGGCGTTTGATCCTCTCATAGCTATTGCAGATATCTGCAAGAAGTACAAAATCTGGATGCATGTGGATGTAAGTGTCATCTTATGTGGATGGCTGCATTGCAACATTTTAGCGTTAATTTGTTCATTTTGGGCAGTGTCATCTTGTACAAAACTTGTTGTATTTGGTTCCTGTAATTGAGTCTATCATCCAACCCAGTTTCCCACTCCTCCAAAAGGCTCAGATCAGGGGGACATTTCAGGAGCTGGGACTGTGCAGTACTTTTAGCAACTGGGGCACTTAAGATGACCCAGTTTGAGTGCTTCTGGCCTTCAGCTTTATCTCTAAATGCCATTAGTACAAGAAATACATAAGAACCATACTGAGCACTGGCTCAGTTTCTGCAGCAGCTGCAAAATAAATACGTAAGGAAAAGGCTACATTTACCTTAAAGAAAGTACCACAGATGAACAGGTTAATGTAAATGCTAGAGAAATTTATCAGATTGGCTACTTAGCTTCATCTGAGCTCTTGGCAGGAAATCCTTCTTAAGGATCATGTTTCAGCCCTAGAATGGCTTTTGTGTCATTTTTACGAATCCTTTCACCAGAAAGACTTGGTAATTGAATTTTCGTAGACCTGGGTATCTTGCTTTTGGATTATTGTGTCAGCCAGAATTGGTCCAGTTCAAAGGAAGAATTTGTATTTACCCTGAACTACTTCTCAGTCACATTAAATGTCTGCTTCTCTCAAATCTCTGTGAGCAAAAGCAAATGAGTAGGGGGCAAGCAGCAGTGCTCTAAAATGTGATGAAAACTCTCGAGAGCACCTGAGATCCCAGCTTGGTTTGTTAGCTTCTAGTCACTAGAAGAGGAAAGGCAGCTTACCCCGGAGCAGCTCTGCGAGTCATTAATTGCAGCACGGGGCAGCCCTGTGTGTCAGTGTCAGAGAAGGTGGTGAGGGGGGGAATTAGCAGACTGTAGGGGTGGGCACTCAGGTTCTGGGCTATGAGCCACTGCTTCCATGCTACTGGAAGAAAACTGTTAGCACAGCTAATGCCTTGGGCCCCATCTGCTTGGTCATTTTAGAGTGCCACATCAGCAAGAAAAAAAAACGGCCTCATACTGATGTGAGTGCACAGATGTCATCATGGAGAAAAGCAGAGTTCTCCTCTCATTAACGTAATGTATCTTGCCTTCTAGGGAGCGTGGGGTGGTGGGCTCCTGATGTCAAGAAAGCACAAATGGAAGTTAAATGGCGTTGAAAGGTATGGTTTATTAATGTTAATTAAACATATTTATTAGGTGCATTTTAACACACATGATTACCATAGCAATGTCTGCAAATAACAATAAGAATCAACGTTTTCTCCAGGTTGTAGTATGGAGAAATTATGCAAATTGTCCTTCCAATCAAAGTAGCATAGCAAAGTACATTTGTTGAATGCTACAGTAGTGCAGCATTTTGTTTTGTAATACAAACAACAGACATTTCTTGTTTACTTTTCCTTCCAACACACATTCATAGGTCCAGAATCAGTTCTGCATCATTCTCTGGTTCAGCATCCAGCATGAGTTAGCAATTGCATTTCTCCAAGAAATTAATCTTGGAGGACTTGTACACTTATATATACTCAAAGCATAAAAAGTAGATGGACCTGCAGTTTGGACAGGTGTCCTGGCAGTCACTGACCACTGCACTGTCACTTCTGGAGAGAATACACCCCTCCAGGCTGTGCTAATGATGTCTTCTCCATAAAACTGTGCCTGGACATATACACAGCTGAGTGTTTATATTAAGTCATAAGCTCATTGCCATTGCAGATAAATTCAGATGAACATACGTGATGTCAGTCCAGATCAGAGTCTAGAAGGACTGAGCTTAAACTCAGCTTAAACTAAACAGCTACTTGTTCAGAGCTTTTAGTTGAGCTGTGGAACTCCTTGCCTTGTTAAGATTTACCTGTGTTCCAGGTACACAGGCAAACAAAAAACATTCAGGACTTCTGTGAGCCACAAATAAGTGGCAACTCAGAGAGTAGCTAGAGGAAGTTTGTATGTGCTTGCCCTTGTTTGTATCCTTCCCAGGCACCACTCTAGACTGCTTGCTAGAGATAGTATACTGAGCTAGGTACAGTTACTCACATTTGTGCGTTTCCTGAAGCTCACAATGTCTGAGAGTAAATTATTGCTCCCACTGCCTGTTTTATCTCTAAATTGAATTGCTGTTCTTTGCAAATTAAAATTACAGACAACTTCCTTATCCTATTCCTGAAGGTTAGGAGGATACCTTAATGGTACTGCGCCTTTTTTGTACATCTCACATGCAAAATTCGGAAAGCAGCCAATGGCTTTATGAATTTGATTGAGTTAAGACTGCCTCCAGCTTTCCAAACTTATGTATTGTACATTAAAACGACAAATATCCATCCGAATATCCAGCAAGTTAGAAAAATCTACCCAGTTGCCTGTGAGGACAGAGTATATGTCCAAATTCCACTGGAATGAGAACTTCAAGTTGAATCTATATTGGAAGTTTTTCCAAATTATATGCCTTAGATCCATAACTCTACTGGATTTTATCTAGTGCTTTAATAAGCACCATCTCCATATGTTTGGCAGTGAATTAATGAAATGTGTCATTTCTAATGCTGTTCCTCTGCTTGATGGACACAGCAGATGATTTCAGTTTGTCAAGATCTCAAATGTGAAAGTCTTTAGAGCAGACTTACTAGACCCAGCTTCTATGGCCATTCCTGTGTTATGGCAGGTGCTTGAGTACGACCCAATCATTGTAGGTCTGCACAGAAGAGAACTGGAGCTGGTACTTAGGTATGATAGAGAAGAAAGGTGCAAGAAGGGAGCACTCAGGCGCTTCTGGTCACAGGCATTTCAGCAAAAATACTCCTGTCAAAGGCAGGAGGGGTTGCAGGACCGTTCTTGCCATTCCCTGGAGGGTCCCCACATGCCAGATTTCAAGCTGCTCCAAGGCACCCTGAAGGAAGCGTGTCCCCTGGTGTCTGGAGCAGATAGGTCTGGCCACCATCAGAAGTTTCAGTCTGATGTCTGTCTCCCAGCAGCTGAGGCAGGGGATGATAGCTGCATGAGAAGAGCATATTTGCAGCTGAGTGAGTGCTCCCATTCGGGGTCTGGGCATCCTTCCCAGAGCTGTGGCTGGTCAGTGAATGCACCTCAGTCTGTTTTTAATGATGGTTGTGGGCCAAATTCTGCCAGTCTTGAATCTGTAAACCAAAAATTTTCATCTATTTTTTTTTTCGTCTGTCACCCACAGCCAAAAAATCACATAGGTGCTTGGCCCTCAGTTATTTGTGCAAGCATGCGATGCTATAAAAAACCATCTGTGGATATTTGTAGATTTTTTTACTTCACTGTTAGTCTCAGCAATTTCTTCAAGCACATACTGAAGGCTGGAGCCCAGAATAACTGATAAAAAATGAAAAATGGTGGATTTTTATTTTACATAATTGATTTTTTTTTCTCTGTGCAATTGGGATGCAATTGGGGAAATAAATTACCTTAGGGTAAATAAAATGTTCCAGGCAGATTATTAACATCTGTCTGTTGCCAGTAAATAATCTTTTTGCCTGATAAAACCCATACCACTACTCTTACCTTGAAGTATCTTTAAGAATTTCTGCCTGATTCTGCATAGGCACAGATAAAAAGTATCATATCAAAGAAAATACATAGACCTGAATGCATGTTCAGAATCATTAGCTTTGGTCTTGTAGTCAGATGATGGACTCTGAGCTGATTAAAAGCTGCCAGATACTCAAAAAGTCAAGCCAAGTGGCCAGATGCTGCCTGTGGAAGACTGTTCTTTACAAATTTTGCATCAGGCACTTGCACAGTTCTGTTTAAATAGCAAGGAAGAAAGTACAGAAGTGGTGCCTGATGTCCATGTGAATTTCTGAGTTGCTTGCTTTGAAGGAGTGGAAGCAGTTTGGCAGGAAATTATAAGGACTTGCATAAATGTATAATACTGTCTCCAACTCCTACAAAGGTAAAGACTGCCTCATTCTCAGCTGCTTACCTCTGTTCATGTAGCTGTTACCTGAAAGTGTGTCCTGGATTCTTTCAGTTTTTACGTGCCCCAGCTGACTGATTTATACCAATTTGTACCATCAAAACTCAAATCACTGCACTACATTAAATTCTGTGAACTGTGTCCTTGACAGGCTGCCAGATAGGATGAAGATATATATACACATCTACCAGCTAATCATCATATGTAATAACAGTAATTAAAAAATAGCCAGTCACGCTTAACACAAAATTAAGATAATAAACCATCTTCCATTCAGCCCTTGTCACAGTCCCAAATGCCACTTCTCTAGGCTGCACTGCAACAGCACCCTGTTTGTTCACAACAGGCTGACAGCTATTTTTGCAATGAATGTGTCCTGAAGGGAGACAGAATCAAAGTTTTGTGGAAGGGTGTATCAGTTCTACGCTTATTACCATGATAATTTTGGACGAAGTCCTCCAGTTGTGTGAATTACCATAGCCAAGCTAAAATTAAGGCTCTACTAAAATTTATCATCAGCAAAGCAATGAGAAAAGTTACTTTGGACTAGGTTTTCTAAGCTACCCAGACACTTAGAGGCACCCAGAAGTATTTCAAGGAATTTTTTTAAATGCCTATGTGAGCTACTTGCTAAAATCTTGCTGAAACTGAAATGAGTGGGAGGGAATCTGCTAGTTCGCCAGCCTCCTATCTGCATCCTTAATCAACTGGGTGACTTTTGAAAATTCATCAGGCAAGTGGGTATTTTTCAGAAATTCGCGTTATGTTTATAAAGTATAGATGACTCCTTTGAAAGTTTAATACTGATTAAGTATAGTGGGTAGACCAAGTATCCTGTGGTAAATTGCCAGGATTGTCATCCAAAAACCAACTGGAGTGGATTACGTCCCTAATTAATTCATTGCTTTCCTAGTATAAGCCATGATTATTTTCAGCTTTGTTTGCTCAGAAGAAGGTGCACATTTCTACATGCTTGTTATTATTCTAATTACTTCTAAATGTCTCCATGGTTTCACCTCCATAGTACAATGTTTGAGTTTCATGTGGTTTGCTGTCCCAGGGCCAATTCGGTGACCTGGAACCCTCACAAGATGATGGGCGTCCCGCTGCAGTGTTCAGCTCTGCTAGTAAGAGAAGAGGTATGTCCCATAATACTTGCTTCTCTGATCCTTCCTGACATTTTGCTTCCAAAAACCCTGGATGTTTGCTTCATAAATGTGTCATGGCTAATGCTCATAAATGTGATGTGGATTATAAAAGAAACTGAGAAATAGACCATTAGTTGTGTGCTCAGGCTGTGACTGCAGAAGGAATTAAAGCAGCTGTCTACCAGAAATAATAGATGCAATCAATGGCAATGTCTTTACAGATTTCTCTGTCTTTCCATTCAAAATGTCCATAGTTGGATTGTGGGTGTGTAGCTGTGAAACCCCACTAGTAGTTGTGTAGCATAAAATGTAACTGTAGGCAAACTCTAGGCCTCTTGGGATGCATGATGTGATACACATGCAGCACAACATTTGGACCAGAATTTAGGTATCACTTTCTAGATTTTTATGATAGATATTTCCACCCATGTCAGATCCATATATCCACTTTTGGTCACATGGAATTAAATATGGAACAATAAGTTCTCTTGAAATAAAAATTTCATTTAGTGCTAGAATTTGAACTACCCTTCAAACTTGTGATTTTCATATAACTGACAGTTACTGGGACAGCTGCTACACAACCACCATTTCCTAGACCAGCTATCAAAAGGCTGGTTGCTCTTTTGCTAACAGCTGTACAACAGATTGTATACAAAGTGATTGCACTTAGGAAGAGAGAAGCTGGCTTTTATTTGCCCTCTGGGTCAGTTCCCTGAGACAAATCCTGCCTGGCTGAAGTCAGTACCATCTTTGACCTCCAGTGAGAACAGATGGCTTGGATTAGGAGAAAGTCAGTTTTTTCCCCCCTCTCATTTTACTATCTCAGTTTTGAGTTACACATAAAGACTAGTTTTGATGATAAACAGCCAAGTTTTGATTCTTCTTGGACTGGAAATTGCAGTTTTACGCAACAGCCCTTAGGTACCTTAAACCTGGTTAAGGACTTAACTAGAGTCAGAACATGACTTTCTGCATTTTACTTACAAACCTAAAATAGAAACCTCATACTTTCATGAGCCAGGTTTCTTCACCTTGTTGGCCTCTGGCCCTCCCACAAAGCTGCTTCTCAGAATGCATCTTTTAACTCAGAAGTAACTCTAGATGGCTGTTCAAAGGCCATATGATCTTCTGTCTTTTCAAAGCTTTCTATGGAGTCATAGATTTCATAGATCATTGCTGTTTGAAAAGACATTTTAAGATCATTGAATCCAACCATTAACAACACTGCCAAGCCCTACCACGTCCCTGCTGCTTAAGCATTCAATCTGCAGCTGAGGGCTCTGCAGAAAAAAGCTGTGCCTACAAAGAAAGAAAATAATGAAAATTGGTATTTTAGAGACCAAAGCCATTAGAAAAGTGGTGTGATATTATTTAGATCAGTCACTAAATCAGCTTGGACTGACTCAACCAGAAAAGCTGCATTCCAAGGAAAGGAAGAAGAGGAACCAGAACAAAGAGTAAAAGGTGAGATCCAAAAATGAACTTATGTGTAATGATGCGAGGGTGCACCATGTCCAACTTTTGGTTTTTTTTAAAATGCCTTGACTCTGGGAGTGGATTGCTGAATCAGGTACCAAGGTGTCTGGTGCACTGAATGGGATATAAGGAACTTAAGTCCACTGAGCAGCTAAGTCTGGTTTTAAGTAAGTCCTTTTTTTCTAAATCTTTGTTTGCACTTGGACGCATATTCCAATAAATTTGGGTGTTTGTAGTTTCTTGCCCAAAGCAACCCTCAAAACAGTTACCATACCCATGCCAACATCACTTTTTAATGTCTTTCTTTCTGCAAGGGATTGATGCAGAGCTGCAATCAAATGCATGCTTCCTACCTCTTTCAACAAGACAAGCACTACGACCTGTCTTATGACACAGGAGACAAGGCTTTGCAGTGTGGCCGGCACGTTGATGTCTTCAAGTTGTGGCTGATGTGGAGGGCAAAGGTAGGACTGCCTACAATGTATTTGTTTGCATTAAAATAATGCACACCACATACAGGTGTGGTTTTTTTCTGTAATCAGCATCTTAGAAAATACCTGACCTGAATTGCCCATATAAAAAATGAAAGAAAGAACATTATTATTTTCCGGATTTTTTTTATACTTCTAACAATTCATCTTCAAAGCAGCACACATGATTTTGAAACTTGAACTCCATGGTTTTGCACAGCATTTGCTTTGTGTAACTGTAGGAGTCTTAACAGCATAAATCATGTATCTAGGAATGTTGTTACGAAGTTTTCTGGAAATAAAAAGATGTTTTAATGACATTCAGAAATTAAACATGGCACATAAAGACCGGAATACCTAGTTATATTGCATGCAGTAGATATGAAGTCATCTTTAGAAGGAGTAGAGGAAAACTTTTTAAAATCTGTTCTCTGGGAAATCTGAAGACACCAGCTCTAATGATTGATTAATCTCTGTTTGTAGAATGTTGCCAAATAACTTCTTCCATATATTTATTCAATCTATTGTGTCAAGTTGCCTCAGGTTTGTTGAGAAGAGATGACATCACTGTTTTCATTTCCTGAAAGCCTTCAACAACCTCATACGCTTCATTAAAACAATTTGGAAACAGACATCAAATGTAGCTGGAGGTGTAGGAGTCTGTGAAGGAGGATGCACGTTTCTGTGGTTGCAATAGCTGTTGTGCTAACTAGGGTCTCCAGAGTGGCAGTTTTAGCCACGTCTCTCTTTTTCTCCAAGCCTTTCTCCCCGAGGCTGTGCTAGTTTACTACCCTGTTTTGAAATCTCTGTACACAGAGGGATAATGACATGGGCTTTTAAGTCAGTTCTGCACTGCTGGAATAGATTTAACAGGGACGTGCATCCATTACTCAGAGACATTTCTTCTTCTAAACCACATTTTTTTTTCAATATGCCTTGCACTGCTCTTTCTCTTCTCACACCACACTTGTAATATTAACATTACAAAATAGGATGTGTGTTTCTTAAACAGTTTATTTATTCCAGCTGTTTATTCCCCTTCTACCTTCCTAAAGCAAGATCCTTTGTTTGTGGCATCACAGCTGGTGATTGCAGGAGCAATTATGATGTCACAGAGAGAGGATTATGACTTCTGCCAGAGAAGAAAAAGCTGGATTTGCTGCAACTCTTGAAAGCACAGCTTCTGAGTTTATATGGTATCTGTTAGACGAGAAGATAAACAATACTACAAAGGCAGGGCAGTGTCTAACCAAAATACGTATTTTCTAAGGCATCAGGCTGGGCTTTAAAAGCATATCTGCCCAGACTGTGTTTAACTAAAAAAAGAAAAATTATTCTTCTTGAAGAAAAATTCTTCTTGATAAAGCCTCTAGCACATCACTTCTGGAAGATTAAATTCCCCTGTTCTGAAAATAGCAGATCAACAGCTTCTGGAGACCTTCCTCTGTGCCAGTACAGGCTGTCTGAAACTGTGCTCAGCCTCTCTACAAAATCTACCAAGGGAACCCTTCATCAAAGGCATTAGCAATATTTTGGAGAAAACCAAGCTAGTACCCAGTGGTTATTTTGCAGAGATCATAGGGGGTTATAGGGGAGTCAGTGGCAAGAGCTAGAGAGAAGTGAGCTCTGCTCAGCAGTGTGTCCCATAGAATCAGATCCTCACTCTGTCCCATAGAGAATTCCGAGAGGTGACTTGTACTGATGCTTTGGCAAGTGCTGCATGGTCCTTTCACTCTTGCAGGTCACAGAACAGATAGACATGTAACTTTTTTTCTCTCTTTCTCTCTAAAGGGAACCACAGGATTTGAAGCACAAATTGATAAGTGCTTGGAACTTGCAGAATACCTATACAATATAATAAAGAACAGAGAAGGGTATGAAATGGTGTTTGATGGAAAGGTATGTATTGCAACACCTTTTTCCCAGTTGGTCAACAGCACTTGCCTTAGTCATCTGTTGGGATGCTACCAACAGACCAAACCAAACGAGACAGAAAGTAGCGTCCCTTGTAACGAGATCCATTGTGGTAGCATCTCTCTTCCTCGTGGGATCCAGAGACAAGGGAGATGAGGCAGCTGTCTGTAAGTTTTCAGTTTCCTCTGTTTCACCAGGTTGCGGTTTCATGGCCTGTTACGAGCTGGGGTTACAGTGCCCCACACAGCTCTGAAAGGATGGTTGTGCATAGCACTTTTAACAGCATTCTCAGGTAGGCAGTCCAGGTGACTGAGGGTGACCTGAAGGGGCCATCTGCAGTGCAGTCCCTGCTGCTGGTCAGGTGCAGCACAGCAGGGCAGGGGCTCGTGAGCCCAGCTGGCTCATGTGGCAGGGGTGACACTACCGCCCAGGGCGCAAATATCTCTAGGCATGTTGTTTCTCTGGAGGGAGCCCAGGGGAGATGGGACCCCTGGGTGCCAGGTGCTCAGCTGGAGCACAGCACCCGTGACAGGGCAGTGCAGCCTGGGTTGTGCAGCTGTACCTCAGAACTGCACCAGACTGTCCAGTGTTTGGACACCTCTTTGCAGGCAACCCTCTTCAGGTGTGATGGTTGGCAACAGGCCTTGGTAGAGACCTCTGTTACAAAGTTAACTCTTGTTTTGCCTGTAAAAGAGAAGAAAAAGATCGGATTTTAGCTTTTTTTTCTCTTACTTGTGATGGCTTTTGCTCTCTGTACTTGCCCAGTAAGGTTTTGTCTCCAAGAACGTTGCTCCCTGGTAGTGATCGCTTATTGCGTGCCCAAGTGCTCTGCAGAGCAAGGATAAAAGTCACTTTGTTTCTTCAAAGAGAGCTAACAGGCTCATACCTACATGCCACTATGTGATTTATTTCCTCCACCCCACACATCGTCGCTAAATTTGGTCCACTGGGTCTGATGATGAGTAAAAGAACTGGCAGCACTAGGAGTTGCTGTAACTCACACATTCAGCATCCAACAAAGAGGAAAATAGCAAGGAAGGCAGCTGTTGGGAGACTGCAAAAACAGACAAAATGTCAACTAGTTCTTACTTTACGCCTTTCTACTCGGTGCTCCCATCTAAGTTAAACTAGCTGAGGCACTGTGATGCATGCATAGTAATACAGCAGCTAGCTGAATTAAACTGAGAAGTAATAAATCTCATTAAATGTAAGAAAATCTTGTACTGTCTTATGTACTACCTGTGACTCCTGTTTACAGAACCAGATTCTGTATTATTCTGTCATGTAATAAAAATAAATGACACAGTCCTCACCGCTAAATTATCTGCTATAGACTCTTGCCTTATCGACATTATCTCTTCAGCCTCTGGAGGGGACAGCACCTATAAAATCTAGATGCCTCTCAGTAGGGCATAAATATGTTTGCACAGCTGGATGATGTGTTTCTGCATCTTACACCCTGGGAATAAATTGCCTAAAATTATCTTTTCTGCATTAATAATGATGATGATTCTCAGTAGACCACAATAATGAAAACCACTGACTGCTGTCACAATATGATGTATGAGAGGAAGGGAAGGCATGAACTTAATTGCAATTGAGATATTATGAGCATTTCTTACAGTGGAAACCATTACTATTCTGTGTTTAGCCTCAGCACACAAACGTCTGCTTCTGGTATATCCCTCCCAGCTTGCGCAGCATGGAGAACAAGGAAGAAAGAACAAGCCGCCTTATGAAGGTAACCAGCATCCTCCAGGACATCATTCAGTGAACAGTGAAACCCTTGCAGGCAGGCAAAGCCCAGAGTCATCTCCTAGGGCAAGGTCACCTTGTGACGTCCTGGCAAATGACCCTCTGTGATCATCTTCCTGCAGGTTACTCTGACACCACCTCAGTCTGATCTCCAAGTTTGGTGTTCCCTGGGTTTGGCTTCTCTCTAGAGCACCTACTTGCTCTGTGTATATTTACTGAAGTTACTATGAACTGCAGTTGCTAAAACCAGCAAGTGCAAGAAAAGCTTGATAATGTCATGGCACTGTGGCATTTGAAAAGAAGATAGAAAGGGATTGTAACAACATGTTTTGAGCACTACAAAAAACATCTTCTGTGTCCTTGTCAGCAATACTGAGAAACACAGGGGAAAATTTTGCAGTGATTTTTAAGAGCAGGACAAAGAAACAGGGTAAACCCCATATCTTCCCAGTGAGACATTTATTCCTCAGTAGAGGTTAATGTTTTTATCAATATTTGGCATAATTTCATTTTAAATGTTTCTTGTAGCTCTTATCTTTTTTTTTTTTTTTAAAAAGGGAAACATACTTTGTTTTTTGTTATGATAATAATAATGATGGTTATAATATAATGAAAACAGTCATCATCCCCTGCTTTTTGTTACACTGCAGGTGGCACCAGTGATAAAAGCCAGGATGATGGAGTATGGCACAACCATGGTGAGCTACCAGCCCCTGGGAGACAAAGTGAACTTCTTCCGAATGGTCATCTCGAACCCTGCAGCCACTCACCAAGACATTGATTTCCTGATTGAAGAAATAGAACGCCTGGGACAGGATTTATAATAACTGGGTGTGAAAGTCTGTTCCTGGACCTCTAAACAGACAATTAAGTTGTCACAAACTGTGCGAATGTATTTGTAGTTTGTTCCAAAGTAAATCTATTTCTATATTGTGGCGTTGGAGTAGAGTACAGTTTAAAATCAAGAAACATGGCTCCTTTAAAGTCCTTTCCTGAGTTTTAGAATACTTTCTTAATAATTAGTTGCACAAAAAGCTGCATTGAAACAAATAAGGAAGAACAGGAGATACTTACTTAAAATTTTATCCCAAATTTTAACACAGAGACTACTATAATGATGACAAATTTGCCCAAGCTGATGACAAAATCAAATTTGGGGAAGTGAGAGGAGGCAGTGAGAAGAAGAGCATACAAACTGTATGCTTAAAGTGAAAGTATTTTGCCTTTTTCGTAGTACTAGAACAGAATTTCTAATTTACCTGTAGCAACATTTCAAATGTATTTAAATAGGTATAGTTTTACAAAGGGAAATATATATATATATATAAAATCCTATTTTGTAAACTATATATTTTTATTTTGTATGGGTTATAAAACTGCAAGGACAGAAGCTGAAAATTAACTAGGATTCTTTTTCTTTCGATGGAGGTGCCTCAAGTATTTATTACTGCTTATTTGAAAATATAAGCCCGCATACTACATTCTTTGGAGGTATCAGTACCTCATTTCTCCATGTCCGTATGGATTGTACATCTCCAGGGTTGATTACTGAAAAACCTCAAGAGTACTGCTGCTCTTCAAACCACTTAATAAGATCAATTACAGTACAACAATAGGATGCTATTATTCCTAATTAAGTTTCTCACTTGGCCTAAGCAGATGCACAATCAATATACAACGCTAACCAAGACTGAAACAAGGTTGTATTTGGATGATTTCTGTGTTCTGTGGTAAAAAAGCCTATAAAAAAAAGTCATATATCTGAATAAATGCGTATTGCATAATGATTTATGCTATGTGCAGTCCAAAACTACATTGAAAATTAAAATTGACTGAATTTCTTACTAAAGAAACGGCTTGAAACCTCACAGCTACATTAAGAGCGTGGAGACTGCTTACAGATATACAGGTCTGCAAAACAAGGCCTAAATTAAATTTGACTGTAATCTAAGTGACAGGGAGGGGGTCTAAGTAACAAACTGCATTGTCAAAGGTTTCTCCCAGTGCTGGATTCCTTTGTCTGCAACAGCTTTTGAAATTGCAGAAAAAACAGAGATAAGGCTACACCTGCCTAGAGCAGCCGATGTGGAGCCTCACAGCCTTTTCAGGAACCATGGGCACACCTCTTGCAGAATTCATGTGCTGCTTATTTCCTTAATGTTAGAGGTGACTGGCACGAAAACAAATTTATCCTCTTTCCCCTCAACATCTCGAAGTGTTGGTAAGAGTTCTGCAGCTCAGTCCTGTCTACTTATAACCCTACTGAAGTTTTGGTTTTAGCTTTGCCTAAGTGGCCAACTTTTGTTTGTAAAGCAATATTGTTTTGCTATCTCTAAAATACTTGAAGAGAAAAAAAAAAGCGCAATGTGGTTTTAATTTAATCTAAAATAGATAAATGGAGTACTGATTCAATGTAATATCATGAGGACATGAAGTAAAAGGAAATAAATTGTGTCTGTAATTGTGTTGCCTTTATTATATTGATAGTACTGTTTTGTCACCTCAGATTGAGGCTGTGCACTTTAGATTTAAACTGTGCAATGTTGCAAATCAACATGTGTTGCTGTATAAGCTTGTACAATATATTATTGATATGTCATTATTTGTGTGGTAGTAGTATTGACTCTTGATATTGTAAGAACTTCATTCGTGACAGTCCCTGTAGTATATCTTTGCTTGGTATTAACCTCTCCTTGTCAGCTTTTGGGAAGTCCTCTCACCTCACTTCAGTGGATTTCCATTGCTACCTGCAATGCATAGTATTGCAAGTCAAGCTATAGAGGAGATACCAATTCTATCAGGGAACTTCAGTGGGACCTTTGCTGAACATTTCAAAATCAGCAGACTAATCACTGAAATACTAAGTGGAGCAGCAAATTATATTCTTTTTTTCTTGCCGGGAAAAAGGCAAGCAAAAAACTTAAAAAGTAAAAATAGCATAGGGACAAAGAAGGTGATCAGTAGCCTGGTTACATCTTGCATGTGCAATTCTGTTTTAAAATGCTAAGTGCAAGCAACGTATTTATTAGCTGTATGTGTCAATACAAGTTCTACATTTGGTTTTCCAGGAGAACCAGCAGGGGTTTATTTCCACATTACTGTACTTAGTGCATCCAGGCAAGAGTGGCATAGCAATCTGTTCTTGTGTTCGACCAAAGTATCTTATCTGTGGTGTTGATCTAAATCCAAATAAATGAGTAAAATGTGACTCTGGGTCTTTTCATTAGCAGCACTGATGGGCACTCTGAGCATTTGTCACCTGTTCCATTTCAGAGTAAGGCCCCAATAAAGGGAATGTTTAATTGTAACTTCCTGTGTCTCCTGCTGGATTTTTTCATTACAAGATGCATTCTGTTAATTACTATAACATTAAAAAAACAATTCCAACACCAGCCCCTTTTTGAGACGATACCCAGCACTACTATACAAGTGTAAATCTGCCATCTGGTATTACTTTACCTTATCTTTACAAGGCAGATTTAATTGCTTCATTCTCCTCAGACAGGCTGATCAGTTTTTTTATGTTTTGTTTTGTCTTTTTATTCCATGAGCACTTATCCCCAAATTAACCATAGACTTGAATCAGCCTCCAGAACAGCAGTGAAAGCAGTAAGGGCACTTGCCAAGATGACACAGACTATATGATGGCAACAATTGAAAAAGGCCATGAAGTAAAAAACACAAAACAACCAATGCAAAAATTAAGATTCTAATTCTCATGTCTCCCCTGGCCCAGGACCTCATTCCTCCACAATCTGCCACGTGTCTGCTCTATTTTCCTTCCACCCTCTCAAGTGATGCCTAGCGAGATGCCAGCAGCAGAGAAAGAAAACAAAATGATGCCGTCAGAGCAACAGCAGTCAGAAATCAGACTTTGGTGTCATTTTTTAAGCCTGCAGCACAGTTTGAGATGAATGTCTACACTGAGTACCAGCACAGAGTCCAGCTGGGAGGTCTGTAAGGAAACAGGGAAGGAGAAGGTGTGGGGATAAGATGACATCCTTACCTTAATGAAGGTCTTTCTTTGGCACTGGGAAGGGAGCACTGGTTTAGTATTTTGGAGCGCTACCCCTATGGAAGTGCATGGAGTTTTGGCTTTGTTGTAAACCTGTTGCACTTGGAGCTGTGTGGAGTCTCCCTGAGAGACTGGAATGGATTTGCCCAACCAAGCTGAGCAGAGTCCTGTCTGTGCTTAAGGAAGGCAAAATAAAATTGCCAAGCAAGAGGGAACTGACACAGCAGCCTAAGCAGCTTTTTTACAAAGACTGGGTCCTTTGGCATTCTCCTAAGAGAACAAAAGCTCTGGTGTGCTAATTCTCCACTCCTGACCACAAAACCCTTAAAAGAGTACCCTGCACAGGGAGAATCATGGATCTAAAAGAGATGACTTCATTTATCTGGTTGGAGCAGGATACCAACACGGTGATCTTGTGTCTGCGGCTGGAAGGTTCCTGTGCTGTTGTGCAGTCCCACAAAGCTCGCAGGAGCCATTGCCCCTGCAGGACAGTCTGCCTTCCCCCACTACCCTGCTGTGCTCCTTCTGCCTATCCACACCACGCCCCTGCTCCACCTTTTTTATTCTTCCTTCTTGCCCCTTTCCCACAACATGTATGTATGTGAGCATCCTAACCACCTTCATAACTTGATGGGATCTTTTTTTTCCTACAGAGATTAAGATTCCATTGAAATGAAACTCGCCCTACAAAATCAATTAAAATCCTACCACAATGAGACTGGAGTCCTCAATCAAAGAAGTGACTGTTCTTTCCTTTATCATGGTGTTATCCTGGTCCAAGCTAGCTCCACAAGAAGCACAGCATCAGTGGGTGCAGCTGAGGGGCAGATGAGAGGCAGGAGAAGTTCTCAGCCCAGCTGGCCTGACAACACAAGATGGACCCCCCCAGTGATATGCCTGACGAGGTGTTTGCGTCTCAATGGTTTGGGCTACTCAAGAATTCCATGTGCTCTTCTGCAAATGGCATCCAGGAGAGACACAGAGAGAAGCCTTCACCTACCCTACAGCCCAGGGCTCCAAGGAAGGCAAGTTAGTTGTACTAAACTCATGTTCCAGTATGGTTAAGGAAGGAAGAAAGCAAGACAGAGCTCAAGGAGGCGTATAACTTTTATCTGAATTATCCAGGCTAACTGCCAAGTAGAAAATCATTCTTGGTAGAAAGCAAGCCCCATAGAAAGCCACAGGATAGTGTCTTTAATGTGCTAACGTCTTAGACTTATAATGTCTGAACTCTCAGTTTTCTACCTGATCAGCCTAACTAAAGGGAGTAATTCAGACATTAAGGGAAAGTAAAGTGCTGCTGCTGGAAGAATTACAGACCTGACTTTGCTCTTCACTGAGAAGACAGAATGGCTGCAGGTCATGGCACTGTTCATTACAGCACTGTAGGATGCAGGTGTATAGATATTACACTGTACTTTGGAGCAAGAAATTGAGTCTGAGATTAGAGTCAGAGGAATAAAAGCTTATGTATGTTCTACTGAAATTCTTGCATTACAAAGCACAATAAAAAAAAATCTCCTCTATAAATTCACATTGCATGAACAGAACAAAGGCCATTTTTGCAAGGCGCAGAAAAGTCAGAAGTTAAGCAAGGATGGAAACCTCTGGTTCTTTCACTACTCTGCAACAGCTGCACTTGTGAATGTTCTCACTCTAGCAGATGCCTGGTGCCGAGTCTTCCACAGGCATTCAGATACCTAAATTCTGTGATGTGAACTCTGATTGCCTAATCCCCATCCTCTAGACTACTCCACTTCAGCCTGTGACCCATAAACTCCGATGGGGAATTTCCCAGAGGTCTGTGACCAATAACTGGGAATTATTGCAGTATGCCCATACTTGCTCTGCAGCATGTGAAATTTCTAAAGGGATCCTCACCTTCCATAGAAAGATTTGAGAGGCTCACAACTAAAAAGAACTTGAAAACCACACAACTAGGCAACCTCTCTTTCTAAAACACATCGTTTTGCATTACAAGTAGTAGGATCTAATCTACTACAGGCATCTGATCTGCAATCGGCACTACAATCAGAAGATTTTCATTATATAACACCTGAAAGATACTCTCTGCACAAGCATTAAACTAACATGCAGGACAGGGAGTATAAAAGTAGGTATACATCATTTGGCCTATTAGCCCTTGAACTGTTTATTATTTTGTATAATCCTGTATCAGTAAATTTCCATTTTCTCATACTTCTGCACTGCCTTGCATGATGGACTTTATTTTCCTACCCATCCTGCTCTGTCCTGGTAATGAAAATGGTTCTGGAAGGAAGAACAGATGTTTGGGACCTGATGTAAAGATGGTTTTGTTGCTCTGAGAAACTAAAAGGAAACGGCTTGTGTTAAAATAGTTAGCTGCAGACAACAGCTTTTGAAGACAGTCTATAAAGAGAGATGAGGCAATGTGGTTGAGGACTGCACACACCCCAGGATTGCCCAGCAGAGCTCCCCAGGTGCTCCTTGTGCTGAGAGGCAATGCCCGCCATGGGAAGCAACTCCACAAGGTCCCTGCCAAACAGTTTACTCTGCTAAAGCTAATCCAGCTAATTTCTTCATTCAGATGAACCACTGCTGTTTGTACTACATTGGCAATCAGCTGAAGCCCACACCTTGTTGCAGTAAAAGCTGTAACACTGTCAGCTTGAGATCATAGAATCACAGAATGTCTGGGCTGGAAGAGACCTCCAAAGCTCATCTAGTCCAACCTCACTGCCACAAGCAGGGACATCTCCAACTAGATCAAGCTACTCAGAGTATCATCTAGCCTGATGTCCCCAGGGATGGGGCCTCCACCACCTCTCTGGGCAACCTGTTCCAGTGGTCTGTCACACTCATATTGAAGAACTTTTTCCTAACGTCTAACCTAAATCTACCCTTCTCTAGCTTAAAGCCATTACCCCCCATCCTGTCACTACAAACCCTTCTGAATAGTCCCTTCTCTGCTTTCTTGTAGGCCCCTTTCAGGTACTGGAAGGTCGCTATAGGGTCCCCCCAGAGCCTCCTCTTCTCCAGGCTGAACAACCTCAGCTCTCTCAGCCTGTCCTCACAGGAGAGCTGCTCCAGCCCTCTGATCATTTTTTTTGACTCTCCTCTGAACACGTTCCAACAGCTCCACATTCTTATAGTGCTGGGGGCTCCAGAGCTGAACACAGGACTCCAGGTGAGGTCTGACCAGAGCAGAGCAGAGTGGCAGGATCACCTCTCTCCATCTGCTGGCCACAGTTCTTTTGATGCAGCCCAGGATTCGATTGGCCTTCTGGGCTGCTGCTGCACATTGGTGGCTCATGTAAGCATGGAAGAGATTTGGTGCTCACAGCTTGTTTCAGGACTTTGTCTCACATGATGATTTTTCTTTTTCACCAATCTTTACACCTCATCAGGAGAGGCTGTGGAAATAAAATATGAAGCTTTCAGGCAATTTTGTTTGGATTCATCTTTTGACTAACTTCACTTTGGTACACAGGGTGTTCAGAACTGTTCCGTTTCCTTTCACCAGTTCCCAGATGCATCACTTCCACCAACATGTTTGATAAATCCTTCTGGCTGCAGAAAGCTCAAAGAAACCAGGACAACACCTCTGCACAGTGCCTGCAGAGAGGATTCCCAGAGGTGGAGCCAATAAAGCTGTCTTTCCTGGGTGAGGTAGGATAGTGCACCTTCCTCCTGCAGTGGACACTGAGGTCTCACCTGGGAGCAGAACACATCAAGACCAGTTATGAATACTCTGCAACAGATTTATTTCCACATACCTTCCCCATCCCTTATTCTATGACTATGGGTCTTGCACCAGTAGTTTGGGCTGCTACTCCAGACAAGCCTGTCTATATTAAATTTGGGAGACTGAGAATGAAACTGTATTGATGGTGATGATAATGGAAGTTGGCAAGGATGATATTAATAGAATGCAGACTACTTTAAGTAAGCTCCTACTACTCAGCCAGATTCATGACAATTCTGAATAGGCACTTCAATAGAAATTTTTAGACTGTAAGATTACTGCTGCATTCTTTTCTCCAATAACTTTGAATGAAAATATAATAATTTCCTGTTTGCAGTGAACAGACCCAATAAGCTGCCTCAGGAATTAGGCTTTAGGAATTATCCAACAGACAAGTGATAAATGGCAGGGTTATAAAATAGTGCAAGTGCCTCAGTATCTCACACTGTCCTTTTATGTTCAATACAAGCAAGTTGTGATACTGCTTACTACAGAGATGTTTTCCATTCTTAACCAAGATCTGTTTATTTACATCTTGTATTTGCTAAAATTTCAAAAGATGTCAATAGTTGAAAGAAATAAACACATTAAAGTGAAAAACAAAACTCATACAATTAGTAGTAGTGCTCAAAAACATCAGCTGATCAACACAGTGCCTTCTTTGTGCATAATACGGTTCAACTTGTGTTGTTTCATTTCTCTCTGCCATTTCTCTTAATTCACAGTGTTATGGTTTTCTGAGCTGGTGCTGCAGGAATATCTACAAGCAAAACACGTATTGTTGATGTGACACTTGCAACCCAAGAGGTATGCACAGAACATCTTACTACTTTGCCATTGCTTCTGAAACAGTCTGCCTTTTATTTACCACTGTGATAGACTTTGTCTTCTACAGATGACAATTTGCAATCACTTTTCTCCTTTTCTTCAGCTAGTTCAGCTAGAGTCATTATGGGAAAAGAGATAAAAATTATCAAACTCAAAAAGCCTTCCAGTGATTGGATTTGATTGTAGATGCCTCAATTGCAATGCAGCTGAAATTACTGATGTATTACAGTTCTTGAAAGCAATTTTCTTGTAGTAACTCTGCAAGGAATCTTGAATAAATTGTAGTTATTGATCACTAGCCTTGATATTTCCCACACAGGAAGACTGGCTCTTTGTGCACATTGTAGGCAGCCTCTCTTGCTCCCAGGCTTGTTCTCAGAGGGAAACAATTCATCCTTTTCCATGTGAAATGGGGCACATTTGACAGGATAGGTCACCAGAGTCTGATGCGGGTTTGACTTCTGCATCACAGAGTATGTTGTAATTTCAGAAATATTCCTGCTCTCTCTCGGGTACACAAAAAATACCCTGGTGTCTTTCATAAAGACATCATTCTGCATGGCTGTAACAGAACCCTCTCAGAACTCACAGAATGATAGAATCACTTTGGTTGAAAAATACATTTAAGATCATTGAATCCAACCATCAAACGAACACGGCCAAGTCCAGCATTAAACTGTGTGCCTGAATGCCACATCTACATGTCTTTCAGGAAGTGCTAAGGCACATGCAGGACAGGGAGGTGATTCTAGACAAGCAGCATGGCTTCAGCAGGGACAAGTCCTGTCTGACCAACCTAGTGGCCTTCTATGATGGAGTGACTACATCAGTGGACAAAGGAAGATCTATGGATGTCATCTATCTGGACATATGCAAGGCTTTCAACATAATCCCTCCCAACATCCTTCTCTCCAAATTGGAGAGACAAGGATTTGATGGGTGGACTGTTCAGTGGATAAGGAATTGGCTGGATAGTCACATCCAGCATGTAGTGTTCAATGGCTCAATGTCCTGACAGAAACTGGTGACAATTGGTGTCCCTCACCGGTCGACACTGTTTAGTGTTTTCCTCAACGACATAGGCAGTGGGATTGAGTGCAGCTTTAGCAAGTCTGCAGATGACAGCAAGCTGAGTGGTACAGTAGATATGCCTGAGGGATGTGATGCCATCCGGAAAGATGTCGAAAAGCCTGAGAAGTGAGCCCATGTGAACATCATGAAGTTCAAAAAGGCCAAGTGCAAAGTCCTGCACCTGGGTCAGGAGAATCCCCGTATCAGTACAGGCTGGGGGGTGAATTGATGAAGAGCAACTCTGCGGAGAAGGACTTGGGGGTACTGGTGGATGAAAAGCTGGACAAGAGCCAAGAATGCGCAATCACAGCCCAGAAAGCCAACCATATCTTGGGCTGCATTAAAAGAAGCATGGCCAGGAGGTTAAATGAGGTGATTCTTTCCCTCTCCTCCACTCTCTTGAGACTTCACCTGGAGTACTATGTCCATTTCTGGATTTCTCAGCACAAGACAAACACGGACCTTTTGGAGGAGGCCACAAAAACAATCAGAGAGTTGATACACCTCTCCTATGAGGAAAAGACTGAGAGAGCTAGGGTTGCTCAGACTGGAGAAGAGAAGGCTCCAGGAAAACCATGTTGTGGCCTTTCAATACTTAAAGGGATCCTATAATAAAGACGGGGACATTCTTTTCAGCAGGGCCCATTGCTACAGGACAAGGGCTAATGGTTTTAAACTAAAAGAGGGTAGATTTAGACTAGATACAGGTGAATTCAAATCAATCTTGACAACCTGGAAAAATAGTCTGAAAAAATAGGTAAAAACTCAGTAAAGGCAAGTGAAGGATTAGCCCTTCAAGCAGGGCTAATCACAGTCATAGAGTGGGGGAGTGGGGTAGGTGGGTTATACAGCAGCCTTTCAAAACAAATTGTCTCCATTATTAGTGAACAGTGTCCTATCAAGAGAGAAAAAGCATGTAGTCATTGTGGAATATATGAGTGGGAAAATGGCTTGCACCACAGACTGAGTCACCCCTCTGATCTGGCCACCATCGATTACTGGTACAGACTCAACATGGACATAATACTCAGTTTTAGGCATCACAATTCCAGGAAGACGTTAAGATGAGAGCAACAATAATGATTAGCAATATAAAAATGCACAGTCTGCAGGGAAATACTGAAAGTTGAACTGTCTGCCTAAAAAAACATGTCAAAAAAATATGATGAACAACCTCTAATATCTAGATGTTTGCTATAGAGAGCAAGGGATTTTTTTCTTTTTTGTGGTCCTGAAAACTCAGACCAGAAATAATGTGTTCAAGCTCCAGCAGAAAAGACTCAATTCAATATTAGAAATAGTCTTTCAGTGGAAAAGGTAATAACACTTCAAAACAGCTTACCTTGGGAGGTCTTCAGAACAGGGCGGAGAAATGTTGAGGAACACTTGATCCTGCTTTGAACAGAGGGATGGACCACAAACCCTCCTTAAATCCTTCCTGCTGTACTTTTCTCTGACTCCAGGCATCAGCCCTGGCTTAATCTGTGACTACCTGAAACTCCTTTTAATGACACTTTTCAAGACCATGTCAGTGCTGTGGATCAATGTGAGGTTAACTTCTAGAAAACTCACTGTAGCAAGAAAGCTGTAGAGATCTCAAGCAATCAATGTTGTAACAGATGTAAGGAACAGATTATCTTCCTTTGGCAAAGGCAATGACCTTCTGAACTGCCGGCTCCCCAGAGGGCTGCTAACCGATGTTAATCATATGGTTAGTTGTCTCCTTCTAAATCATTAACTGTTGCCAAACACAGCAGGAAATTCCTAAAAAGATTCGCAAATCTAATACCATGGGCGGTCAGAACAAGAAATCCAGATGAGGTTTGTGACTGAATGTTGAAGGTAACAAAGTCACAGAAGAAAGAGAGAGAGAAGGGAGTGAGTTTGGATTCACTCCCACCAGCTCTGCTGGAGGAGCAGCTTGGGTGCTCATCTTGACCCATTAAAACCAGGACTGGGGAAGCAAAGTCTTTTGTGTTCATTTCTAATTTGTCAACTTGTTTTACCTGTGTATTCTCACCACACTATGTGCAGGCACACTGATGATTTGCTTATATAGATATTACAAGATTTTAAGAAGATAAAACAAGATGTGTGCCACTGCACAGTGACAGGAGATGAGGCCAGAGTGTGGACAATGTGGAGGCAATGATTGTGGCTTCTCCTCATACACACTCTCAGTCTAGACAGGTAGGCCTTCCATAAAAACTTCCACCACTCCTTGTGACAATTACCTTGAAGGAGTATTTGTGGAGGCAGAGGCAGCCTGGCAGCCATCCCACACGAAAAGGTGGATTTTGTGAACCAGTGAAGCGTGTCACCATGCAGCCCTTCCACCATTCAGACCACTAGGTACAGGGCCCATCTCTTTGAAGTTGAAAAGAAATGTGAGAAAACTAACCAAACGCTGTTGGTTGATGTCAAAACTTCTTAACTGACAGTGTAAGAGATCAGAGGTAAAGCTGAAATGCACAGCGCAGACATAAGCACAGGCAGGAGACAGGGCAGCTCAGAGGCCAGCAGACGCTCCCATGGGTACTGCTGCTTGTTAATGTGGTTTTAATTTACTGTCATTTTTTTTCTGCTAAAGGGGGAAAAGGGCAAGCGGGGGAAGGTGTCTGATTTTCTGCAGCTATCTTCCACTTTTTCAAGAATTTGGCCAAAGGAGTAGAAGCAGGAAAAGTTCATACCACATAAAAAACGCTGCAATGTCACGTTGTGCTGAGAACACTCATTTACCAAGGAAGACAAAAGTGCTCCCCTCCCAACTGCAGACCATAAAGTGTTTTTAAACTGTGCACTGAGACAAATTATAGCAATTTCCATGTGAGCGTGTTTGCAGCACTTGGGTGCAGAGGAAAATGAAAGGTGTCATCTGCTGGCCCTTTACCTCTGGCAAGTACCCTTGTTTTAGAGCTGACCTGTTTCTCATGTCATACCAAGGGCTTGTCATAATCTGTTCAGCTGGCTAAGACACCTACCACATGCTACAGAGTCCAGCATTTGTCTTTTGTAGGGAGTCTTCACCCTCTCATGGTGCTCTGAAGCAGTGAAGAACCATCATGATGCTGCCTCTGCTTCTGGGAAGCATGAGAGAGCATGGGGTCATTAACTTGGAGCTAGACGTCCTGTTCCAGCCATACGTGTAACGGTTTCCAAAACTGTTTTGCCTACAAGCAGTGTTTTCAGGGTAAAACAGCTAAGTACCAAACAGAAGTGTGTTTTGACCACTCCAATGTGACAATTCCAGCTTCTTTCAATTTAACTACCTACATGCCCAAGTTCCTCATAGAGAAAAGTAGGTGCTTCTTCAAGGCCTAAGAAAAGACCCCTTGCTTCAAACTGGGAGCCAAGTTAGATGGGCAGAGAAGAGTTAGGTAAAATTCACTTAATACAGATATAAACCTTTGGCTTTCTTGCAGCCAAGGGCAATTTACGTTTACGCAGGAAGAATGAAGGCAGAGCCCTTACAGTAGGCTGGCTATTTTAAACCTGTGGATCAATTGCTGGTCTATGACATGGAAAATGAGCAATTTTTATTGATTACAAGAGTTTTCATTTAAAAGGAGGAAAAAGAGATACCAAGCTAAGATCTGTCTCTTACATGAGAAGTTACAATACTCTGACTTGTGACACCCTGACTATGGGAAGGGATTCTGCAGTCTGGCTGCTAGATAAAATCCCAGCCTTGCAGCAGTCAGCAGTAAAACTTCCATCTATTGTGCAGATTGCAGGATTTCACTGATATCCTTGTGGTATCCTGAGCTTGATCGCGTTTTCTCCATGAAAAGGACATTTCCAGAGTAGGCAGTTTTTTTCTACACCACACAGCTGCAATCTGGATGTTCTCACGAGACTTAGACCTCCAGTGAGTGGCAGGATTGACTACTTAATAGAAACCTGAATTTGAGAGGGGAAGGGACAGAAAGCTGCTGTAGACATCAGACTTCAATGATGCTGATCTCCACTGACCTAGAAGAACTGAAGGATTTAGCTGACATGCTGGAACCCATGAGTGGAGGCTAATAAATATGAAAGTGACCACCATTGTTAAGAAGGTGGATTCCTTTGTTAGTCTTTCCTCTAATTTCTCTGTACCATAGTTGTGTATAGGAGACTTTATAATTTTCCCCAAGTGACTAATTTAATAACCTGAAATATTTTGTTTCATTCTCGTCTTTAATGTCATTATTTTTAAAAAGAGACAAGCTGACCCAGGACTGTGCAATTAATCTGTTAAATATGTAAGCAGACTAATGATACATTGGTAGAAGTTGGGGTATGTTTTACCCTTCATTACTAGTTAAATACAATTGCAGTGATTCCTAATCTTTTTCCTAGTCACGTACTTTCATCTAAGCATTTTAATAACCAATGTTTATAAATTCATTAGCTAAAATTGTTCTTCTCATTTTCTTATGTTTCCAATGCATAAATCTGTCTCTCCTTAGTACCTTGGTTTTTTTTCTTTTTGCTCTCATGTTTATACCTATATCATACTTTGTTTTCATCCAGTTTTTACTGCCAGGTGTCTATAAAGATAACAGTTTTATCAATGAGACACACATCAGAGATTAATAGCAATGTGGAATTAAACCTACTAAGCTGTGAAGTAAAGGAAACCTTAGTTGTACTCTGTAGTTAACTTTCTGCCTAGAAATACATCGTTTTCTATAGAGGATATTTTACATAATGCTGCTTAAAAAAAAAAAAAAAAAAAAAAAAAAAGAAGCTTAAAGCATGAGTGCCTGGACTGGTTTGGGAAAGTGAATCAGAGAGATTATAGAAGAGCATGAAGTCAAACTTTCACATTTCAGGCATTAAGATGACATTAAGAAGGAATAGCTGAAGCATAGGAGGAGGGTCAACTTTGTTGAGCACTGACAAAAAGCAGAGAGCTTCCTGCTGCTTTTATTTCTCAGTCTTGCTCCAATACAAATTGAGCCTGTGAAGGATTTTTAAAAGTCAAGGCATGTGGGTGTGAGGATGCCACACAGAGGAGGAGGAGATGTCTGCCTGTAGTCTTACCACCTTCAGCCAAGTCTTCTGCTGCAAGTACCACGTGCAGCAAAACAGGGCTGGGCTGCAGCACCTCCGAGCATCCCAGCATGTTACAGAGCTGGCCACTGGGGTAGTGCTTTCCTCCAGATAAAGAGAGTGTATGTCAGAAGATGATGTTTTAAAAAAAAAGTTGCAAATATGGGAGGCGCTTCAGAGCTAACTCTAGTTCCTACAAGCTGTCTAATTCAGTTGGCAGCTGACATCCTGACAGTGCTGAAAACAGAGATGAAAGTTCTGATGACTCCAGAGATCCCAGGAACTCACTGGCCATCTTTGCTGCTTGCTCCCAACAGAGCTGGTTGGGTTTGAGGCTACTTTTTTTGTGTGCTGACAAGCCACAGTGCCAGAGCGGCTGCATTTTGAGAGTGGATAAGGTGGTACACTCTCCAGACCCCACATATCTCAAAAGGACAAGCTTGCCACAGATCAACAATTTGGCCTTTTTAGATTTAAACTGTAAGGACACCCTGGGCATGCACAGACAACAGAAAGGACCTGAAGCTGTAAAATTAGCTGATTCTAACCTGCTGCTTCCAGGCAGAGTGATGGGCAGAAACTTGCAGGGTAGCACAGAGATGGGTAGTTTGGGGATCCATCCTCCAGGGCTAGGGTTAAGAGAGGACTAACAGTAACCTTCCAAAAGCACAGATATTGATTTACTCCCCAAGGAAGTCAAAGAGAGACAAGAATTTAAATTGTATAAGTTTATCCTGCTCCTGGACACCACAGCACACAGTGAGTCATTGTCCTTTATTCTGGGTAACTCTTCACCAAAAATTAAGCAAGGAGTTTGTGTTTTATCTGAATATGAGCAGGATGTGTTCGATGGCTTTAAAATATAAAGCAATTGAAAAAAAAATTAAAGCAATGATTCTATAATGTTTTTAAAAGTATTTAGAAAATCTAACGATCACAGTATACAGAAGCACTGTACTGCTATATAAATAAATAGAAACTGGAACACTCAAAGGAGAGTACAAGGTCCTGCCTGTGCTTTTTGAAGTACCCTACAGACCCCTGTGGCATGTGTTACATTCTTTGTTAATTCCACAGCATGGTTTATTTTCTGCAAGACTCTATAAGGCCAGGAAAACAGAAGAGCTTTGAAAATCTATCATGAACAGGTATCAGCTCTGCTCAGAGTCTAAGATATATATATACACAAAATACATAAGGAAATTAAACATTTCTTGAAAAATAAAGTGAAGTAACTCTATCGGGGTCAATGAGACATTGTTCTTCATTCTGATGTTTTCTATTAGAAGAGCTTTAGGTGGAATGTTCCTGGGATGATTAAAGCAGAAAAACATGGATCAAAACAAGATTAACTAGGATGATGAAAACCTTGGAGTACACATTAGCCTGTGTTGTGTTAACTTGTGCCTTTCTGCATACAAAAAAAAGTGGATTATACACATCTGACCTATTATTCAACAGGCACTAATGATCGTTACCGTTTACACAAACTCCACTAAGTCAGCTGCATTTCATGGCTAGTGACTAATCTGCTACTTTTTCTATATCTTTATAGAAATAACTTGGAAAATACTTAGAAGTATGCTATAGATTTCTTCCTCCTTATGAGTTGCTAAGACTACAAGAAAATCACTGCATTTTGTAAGCATGAATTAAGAGATAAGAATTTTTTGTGTAATGAGAGAGTTTTACATATTCTTAGTCTAGCTGCTACTGTGAGAGCTGTAGTGTTAAAAAACAAACAGCTGCATTATTCATAATTTTTAGTAAGCAAGAGGTATTACTACACAGAGATTCAATGAGAAAAAAAAGTCATTTTAACAACCTCTCAGTTCTAAAATTCTGAAAAAAAACCCCATGTGGTTCAGTTTTTAAAAGGTGGTTTTAAACTCATTATACTCTTCTGTAAACCCAGTGAAGACAAGGGTATTTCTGAAGTGGCCATGAATTAGTTTGCTGAATTGTAAGAAAATCATAAGGATTTGGCAGTGTATGTATTTGTAAATAGAAACTATTGTGTTAGTCTGATTCTAGTATGGGAAATTACTTTCTTAGACATTTGTTTGTTTGGGGGTATTAAAATAGATTTCAGGTTGTTTAATCTGCTTTATAAACTAAACTATTGAGAAATGGTGCATGACAAATATTTATTTTCTGATTCAACCCTATCTTACAATGAAAGTCTACTGTATTTTTTTCCTCCTTACTTGAATAAAGAGGCAGAACAAAATCTGTTGGCAAAACTCAACACTTCAGTACTCATGTGGCCATTAGTGTATTCAGATGGACACTTATTAACCACGATTATCTGAGAACAAATGCTCTGTGCATGGATCTGACACCCACAGAAAATGTGCAGACACTCTCCATAGCAGTTTGCCCCATAATGCTTAATGTATTCAGAGCACTCACTAATCTTCATTTTCTCCTTGCAGTTTTATCCCTACAATGATTCTCACTCATATATCCTTCCTGCAAATGAGTGCAACAAATTCCTGTGAGCTGGACACCAGATTTTTTCCACTGAAAAAAAAATTTACCTTTTTTAATTTCAGTTTTTACTACTTTGCTTAAATTAAGGTCAAGCCTCTTCCCTCTACCCAAACCATTTAATCATGCAACATTCGTTACTTCTGTTTCTTTTTTTCCCTAGTACAGTTCCTAACACATACAGAGAAAAGTGCTGGAGCTTGAATCCGCTGCTACTATGTTCTCAAATTCTCAATGTCTCTCCAGAATGGTGTGATTAAGAACAGACAAAGGAGTTGCTTTGCACACCTCAGCATCTTCTGCCTGTTAGATCCCACTAATTGCTGAAGTTGACCACGAAAGCCAGGTTTACTGCCTGATGGGACATTTCAGTGTTTGAAAAAAAAGACACTTAGAAAAATGTAGTGGCCAGCTTTACTGAATCATTCTGTCAACCCTATATAATGTCGCCCTACCAATAAATTTAATGAGAATGAACTAAATAGCTTTCTACTGATGTAAAAGGCTTATATTTCCAGACAGAGGAAGGGACTTTGTTATACCACACTATTGGCAAACGTCTGCTCTTGTCTGTCATTTTCCTTCTCCAGACTCTGATTTTATTATCATATTGCTGTAATGAAAAGCACAAATCATCTGGACAGCAATGGCAAGGAGCTGTATCTAACTGCTCTGATGTCACCAAATGGCTATATTTCAAGGCTTTGACATCATATAACTTCTGTGAAAAATACTGACTACTTTGAGGACTAGCATGCAAATAAACAGGAGCTGCCTACATGGGCCTCCTCTGAGTCACATCAGACAGATATTTCAACCCTGTCTTTGCCCGTGCCCTTCACTCCTGAGTGCCTAAGGCAGCCCCCCATGCAGAGGCTCCCTCTGGAGCCTTCTGTCAACCTCCATGGGGATCAGGGGCTAGGACTCGGCATTTCCTGGGAGCAAAGTCAAACATTACAGCACAGCAGGGAAAGTTCTGCTTTCCCCATAGTTTCACACACTGTGAACAAGGGTTTCACTGCTATTGCTCTATTTGTAATTCAGTTACTTTGCATGTGGATCCCTCCCATCTGGCAGCAGGAAATGCTGCTTTTTGAATCGCACACATTTATTGTGACTTGAATGCACAATTCCCATAGTAGAAATAGCACTGTGATAGTGTAGATTTTTTCAGGGTCGGTTCCCTCTCTTTTAAATTAAGGCAGCACTGGACTGGAGCCTTAACTCAGCATTGTTTCAGCTTTCTGTCAATTTTCAAATCGCCTCCCAACAAACTAAGCCCACTCATGTGCTAAGAAACAGCTGTGAGCAAATCTTATTTTGTGCAAAAAGGCTCAGGATGGAGACCGAATCTGGAGAAACTGAATGACCTTGTCTTAAAAGGCTAAACTTTAATGTCTTTAGATGAAACATTCCAGAAAGAGCCTGTGATTGAGATATGTAATGTGATATCTGGAAAACTAACCCCAATTTCTGGTTACTGACCCTCATCTTATCTGCTACTACTGCAGAAAGCTCAAGTCGCCGTGCAAAGGCAGGTGTGAACACACTCAGACTCTGTCAAAGGTAATGATACATTTCTATCAAGAAGGGGAAAAACTGATGGGTTTTGTTTTGGAAAATTTTTTGAGTAATTACTTCATTTAAAAAGTCAATCCAAAACTATACCCAAACCGACTATTCGCTGCAAATCCTTAATTACACTATCACAAAAATTATATTTTGGGCTGATATTTTTCCTGTTGTAATTTGTTATTGGTGCACGTTAGAAGGGCATTGCTGCTTGCAGTCCTGTGCTTCTTCAACAGCAAGAAGTCCAAGGGGCACCATGAAATTCCCACTCATTAAAAGAATGCAGGGTAAGAAAAAGTGATGAGAAGGGCAAAACAAAAAATTATGCTTTCTCATCAAAAGCTGTATTAAGCTGCCTTTATTCAAGTGGCTTTCCAGGGGCTTTTTGTGTCTACAAGGTAGGCGCAGTACTGCCAGCAACAGCTGCTTGAGCAGTGCTTTCCTTGAAGAAGGCATCCTGGTTCATCACTGCAGAACTATATTGCTTTTTCTGTTTATAAAGCAAAAGCTCTCACATCTAGATATTTATGGCATTGTATGAGCTCTAAGCTGGGGTTTTTTTTGTGCAAAAGGGACAGAGATATTTGTACACGTAATGGTTGTAACTTCAGTTAGCATTTGAAATCCATCTATGTCAAAACACTAGTACGATCCTTCACGTGTAGATGCGTTAATAGAAATATTTCTGTGGCCAAGGTAGCACTGCAAGCTAGAGGCTTATTTGGCACTTAAATATGAGACAAAAGCAACTAGATTTAATCCCTAATAAAGCCTCACAATCTGCAGACCGACCTCGAAACGTAAGAAATTTTGAGGCATGCATGTTCTGACCATGGCCAGTCTGTAGGAGCCTAGTAGGTGGTGTTCTGGGTATGCCTTGAAAGATGTACATACTGGTGTAGCTAATCAGCTGAGTGTTTAGCTCTTTCTGGACTACAAACTAGATTTCTTACCATCTCATTCCATAAAATCCTCCCGCAATTCCTTCTTATGTACAAAAAACAGATGGGGTTCAGCACATGCTCATAGAGACTCGACTCTGTCCTTTACTCAGGCATTCATGGTCAGAGATGGGGCAATGGCATTTTATTCTCTCCTCTGCTTCAATTAATTTAATCTCATACCTCAAGGAAAAGTACCTTGCACTATAAATTTTATTTTAGGTTCTTATTTTTGGACCCCTCATTGTCTTTTTTCCAGGAAGAAATGTGAGGGTTTTGAGTAAAAGATGGTAAGTGAACCTCGCTCTAGGAAAGCATATTTATCCTAGGGGGAGATACGCTTTCTTGTAGCTCAGAGTGATTAGTACGACTATGAACATTTCTTAAAAATAATTAGCACATGCTCAGAAAACTAAGTCTTTGTCTTTTCATTCACAAGTTATCTTAACGTATATAAATGCACATCACGTTATATATCTACTTGCACATACAGCTTGCACTATATTGAATATATAACTGTATTGACAGCCCTCGCAAATTTGCTTACCTGCAAATTTGTCACCCTTTGGAGTACAACAAACAGAAATAGTACTACTATTGATTACACAGCAGGACTAACTACACACTTGAGTCTAACCAGCATAAACGTGTTACGTTGTGAACGGTGTCACGTGAGAGGTGGCTGCTACATCATGCCACCAGCAGTTTTCCTGCCAAATTCCAGAGCTGTTCCAGGGTAGGTGTGCTCCAAGGGGAGGCCAAAATATTGCATCAAGCGCAGATCATTCGCGTTTAAAATTCCACTGAATCATTAAAAAACAAACAAACAAACAAACAAAAAATAACCACTTTAAGAAAATACAATTAAATCTATTTTGAGCAAAGCAAATGACATGTAATTTTTTTCTTGTTGGTTCCTAAGGACAAGGAGTATGGAATTTCTGAGTTCCTGAATGTTGTACAGCGATTCCAGCAGCTATTTGTGCCTTCATTATATTCACTGCAAAACTTCTTGCCTTTACAAGACACAAGATCAAATATACAAAGCCAGATTCTATCCCAGTGGGGTCCGTGGGAAATTTGCCATTGGTTTTATTGGAAGCAGAATTAAACTTTCATGTGTTGCACTATCTTATCTGTGAATTACTAAATTATCAATCTGTTTTAGCACCTCTTTCAAAGCTTATTGAATACAATGATTTTTTTTTCATAAAAACAAATATTTCATCATAATATTTTAAAAGACTGTGTAATTATCACCATCACAAATGTCACCAGTATTTTACACAAATGCCCTGAGGCAACTTTAGGAAGCAGAAAATGCAAATGCAGAGAATGGTGGGCAGACACACAGCTGTGTCTCTGAGGCTTGTGTCACACCTGGAGGCTTGACTGAAGAGGACCAGTCAGAAGCAATGACAGATGGATCCACAGGACTGATCCACAATAGCCTCAGAGATTTCAGTAATTCATCCGTGTGTCATCTGTGCCACAATGCAGTTGCTCTTTGGGCAAAGGAACATAGTTGCCTCTATCTGGTAAAGAATAATTATATCACAGAGGGTAAGTTTAAACCCATAAAAAGTATAACATTTAACTTCTGTGATAAAAATCAGAAGCATTAAAACCATATACTGTTTTCTGTGCACTCCTATAATACCACAGAATCTGAATATCTTCCAGTGATGCATCAAATGATGCAGCTACTATTTGTTATGTACATTTTGCTTTCTCCCCTGTTATCATTCAAGGGCTCAGTGTGTATCTGTGATATGTTGTGTCCTGCAAGGTATGGCACATGACTGACTGGGCATTTAGCCTCCTTATTGATCTATGCTGATTTTAGACAAGCGAGTTGAAGAAACACCCTAAAAGAAATTCTTCATGACTGTGTATTTTTAGACTTGTCCTCAGGAAAGCTCAGATTTTATCCTTAAACTAGAAAATTAAGATTTACCCGCCCCTCCCAGCCTCAGGTTTTTAAGGTACACCTTCACAGACACTTTCAAACAGTGCAAATACTATGGATATTTTTGGCTTTTGGATTGGATGAAGCATAAAGCATCATTTATGTGTTAAAGACACAGAGATAATGCAACTCTCCCTAAGAAAGCTCCTGTTACACTTAATCTGTTTCAAACGAAATTTTGGTGTCCCCTCCTTCTGATGACTGATGGTCACAGCCCAAAAGAGTACAAGGTCTGGTTTTAATCTGTTTAAGGTAGAAAAACACTGTCCTTTAGTGAGAGCAGACGGGAGAGCCTGAGATTCCAGGCGATACACTCATAGGGATCCAGGATTAGACCAGCTGATGATGTTAAACTCTTTCAGCCTGCTGGAATGGATGAGTCCTCTTTAAGGATAGACTCAAAGAAGTAATATTTTCAAACTGATGGACTATCACCCTTTATAGGCACTTAAAAAGCATAGGAACTTAAGAAAAACATACCCTGAAAGCAATACCTCTTGGTAGATGATTAAACTTCCATTTTCAATGTTCCTGTGATGATGCAATGTTATAATTGGGCATACTCATGGAGAGTGACCTAAACAGCCCATACCTTGCCTCCATCATACCCACTGAAATATCTTTTAGACATGAAGAGTTTTGCAGCACCAGCAGCAAAGGACTTGGGTTGCCACTGCATAACTGCACCTCGTAAAAGTAATCATAATCATTAACCACCAAGCATATCAGGCAAGAAAAGAGGAAAATAGTGGAAGGCACAACAGACATATGACAATTAAGTCACCCTTGCAGATTTCTAACACTGAGCTGTCATGGACTGTATAGCTTGTATAAACTAAAGCAGACCAAGAGTCATCTGAGTTCTAAAGTGTTGTGGCCTTCTAGTGAGAAACAGAGTTCCCATGTTCTGGGTATAAGGCAGTCCATTCTGGGCTAGGTTAATGTCCATACCCAGAGGTTGTAGGTAATGTCTTATGGCATACCTTCC
>NW_008616814.1:31461-32874 GCF_000691845.1 Merops nubicus | reverse complement strand
ATTCCTGCTCTGAAGGATGATAGAGATTTTTTACTTCTATGCTCCTCCAGATCCACTTGTAGGGGCAGGAATTCAAGTGAAAGTGGCCCAGAGCTGCTTTCAACGTACGTTTCTAAGAGCTTGACAGAGTTGCCTGAAAAATAAGAGGTCTGGACATTGTGACTACATTCCTTAATCCTACAGAAGCATTTAGGGTCTGTCAACAAGAAGGCAGCTATTCCAGATTATTATTTAGAAGATGCAGAAATTATAGATCAGAAGTATAAGTCAATGTATTAAAGATGGATTTGCAGGAGGGCAGTTTTCTGAAAGAAGGATCGTTGATCTCCATACAAGAGGGTTTTTTTACATCTGTTTTAAAGCCCCTCCTTATCCACATAGTTGCCAAAGTCTGTCAGCAGAAAGATGTGAGCTGGGATGAAATGAAACACCTTTTTAGATGTAAGGGCATTTTAAGGTTGCTGGTTCTCCTTAACTTTAAATAAATTGAAATAAGCCATTTTAATAAAATGGAATAATTTCATTCAAGAATAGATAAAAAAGAGTCTCCTGAGGATAATCACATAGGGGTTTTCCCACCAGCAGTTGTAAAAGTCATAATGAAATTATGAAACAACTGCAGGTTCCTAATAAATCTGTAGCTGCCAACCCGGTGTGATCATATGCGCTGTATTTAACTAAACCGAGGCCTGGATGTTACACTCTTTCCTCTTTGGAGCTGTGGCCAGTAGCTGTTTATCATATAGCTGGAAGACACAGGTAGGCTGCATTCTTCATTCTTGATTCTTCATGTCCTTTCATGGATTCCCAAGTTTCTTTCATGGGCTTCCACTCAGGTACAACATTTTTTGTGCAGCTATGCATTGCTGGCTGTGATGGCAAAGTTGGCTTCAGAACTATTTGCCCTGGAGCCTCTGGTGACTATTTTAAACATTTCAGTGACCTTGTTTACAGTGTGGCCTCAAAACCACCCATAACTTCACAACTTAGAGGTGATAAACTTCAGCATAGCATTGCAACACTTGTTTATGTCTGTTATAAAGAAAGGAAGGAGCTTCTTAAACCAACTTTTCCACTGGAGCCAGCACACAGGCTTGACTTGGTTGCCTACAGAAATGCAGTCTATTAGGCATTGCACAGTGGAGAATCCTGGGCTTTTTATTGATTGAAGACAATCTAGAAGTCAAACCAGTGTGAAAAATAGTGCACAGCTAAAGAAAAATATAATATGAAGGGTCATGCTTCCCTGCTTCTCAGTTTTGCCATGACCCAAATATCATGGGCTAATTGGTTTGTATTGAATTTAGGACCTTGTTAGAGGCAAGCCCACATTTGCTTCATTAATCCTTTGCAGAAGTGCCTACTGAATCCTGAAGTTTATTTTCACCACGGTCTCTGTCACACTTGAGTCTT
>NW_008616814.1:0-31430 GCF_000691845.1 Merops nubicus | reverse complement strand
GTAGGGAATTGCTGTTTCACCATATGGCTCACATATTTCCTTTTCCTTTTAATCACAAAACAGAAATTGATTTTCATGTTCAGTTTTACAACATGAGTCTCTTGTTTGGCTGTTTTTCCCCCGACATCACCCAGGACAAATGCACAGAGCTGCAAACCTGACCATGAAGAGAGGTGCGAGCAAGTACTGGTTGGTGCAATGAACCCCTAGGGAATAGAGCTGCAGCGACGTACGTGCCAGAAACAAGTAGAGTGTCAGAATTTGAACTTGGGTGCCTTACCACCACCACTTTGTTATGTATTTTTCCCTTATATATTTACATGGTAACTGGACTAGGCCGACAGTGAGACTGACTTCTTGAAACCTGATGGTTTCATTTTTAAATTGGTGACAACCGTTTCAATACAACATGTTTGCGTTTCTCCATATGCAGGATTTTGACAGCCATGAATCATCTTGGCACATGGAAGTTCAAAAGAGGATACAGACACTGGCTGTATTAAGAGGATGAGGCTGCACACAATTTCCACACTGTGGTGAGCACTTTCTCACATGAGCAGTCCTTGGGCTTCTGTGGGCTACAAAATCTCACTTGTCTAGAAACAGTGACCATATGTGGCTCAGAACTGCAAAAGATCTTTGATATTTTGAGTTTTTTTACAAAGGCATTCATACAACCATCGCATATATCAAGATAAAACTGTTAGATAATAACACATATCTTGATATGGCTAAAAGAAAATCTTTTATGGATAAATGAAATACACACAGCTCTTTCCAGGGAAGCAAAAATGAGGTTATCATGTACATCTGCTGAAAGTAACAGATGGCAGTGATAGCTGTTGCTCATGTTGTTTTTATTTTCTCAAGGGCAATGCATGGACATAAAGCTGATATGTTTCTATATTACCCCATTTGTGCACTGCTTAGAAAAGTGCTGGTGCTTCCCACTTAATGTGGGGTGACCCTTCTGCTGTGAACAGAGAAGAGGGCCAAACTGGGCTCCCTCTCCATGGCTCCCCTCTCTCCTGCCTCTCTTTGCTCTTGCTTGGTCCCTGCAGCACCAAATGCTGGTCTAACCCCTATAGAAGGCAGTTCAGCTGCAAAACCGACCCTTTATTTATTTTTTGCACAAGGCTAATTTGCTACCAGTCAACAAAACCAAATTGGCCTCCTGAAAGCATGAGTATGGATCCTGATGGTAGAGAAGAAGGGGTAACTGCAACCCTGGAGAGGGAGATGGAGGAAAAGAAGAAGGAACAGAGAGAAACAGGCCTGCACCACTCAGAGCAGCACATTGTCAATGCAACAAACAGAATTTTTAGAATAGCAGAGTGTGAATGCAACAAAATGTGAGCAAGCTTCAGTAATGACGCTTGATAGTTCCACACACAGTGGCGAGCAGCTAGAGCCATACAGATGCAGAGGGGTTGTCAAGGAAACAGACGTTTTGCTTCGGATGTGCAGTGAAGCACATACTCCAGACATCCATATAGCCTCATTACCACTGCATCTGAATACCTCACAGTCATTAATAATGAATTTTACCCTCATAACACCCCTGTAGTACAGTGGGACTTTACCCTGTTTTTAAAGAAGCGAAACAAAATAAATTGAGCCACCTGCCCAGTCACACCAGCACTCTGTGGTCAGACCCCTGAAATCTAAACAAGAACACAGCAGTTGTATCTATCATCCAGCCAGTGGATGGATCCAACAACAAATGACTAGAGAAGACAGCAAATAACAAAACTCCAGCTCCTGGTACTGACCACCAGACCATAGCCAGCAAATTGTGACAGGTTAATTTCCAAGGATACGTGACATTTTCTGCCCCAAATGTAGCAGAAAGGCATAGATATGGTTTGGAAGTCTGTACTTCAGAATCAAATAACAGTATAGGAAAAATCTCTTAGCATAAGCATATCGGTAATTTGATTTAAAATTCAGTTGAAGGATAGAGATATCAAAATAAGCAAACATCATCCATCAAAATCCAACTTTTATCCTGCTCTATTCACTCCTATGTTCAAACTAAAACAGCTCCATGTAAGCTTGGAAGACAAGAAAGTGTAGGAGGTCTTCCTTGCTTAGGGAAGATGAAGAAATCGCCCAATTATAGGCGAATAGACCATCTGATATGTTCAGGCTGTATTGTCCTTGCCCATTATTTTCTTTTCTAATGTATCATATGTCCAGCAAACTTTGTTCTTATTAGAACAAAGAAAGAGAACAATCATTATTTCTCATTATTCTTACAGTAAAAATTTCTCTCTCGAGACATACGTTTTTTAGATTCCTAGTGAAGAAGAAACACCACAGAGCTCACAGGCCACAGTAATAGGCCTGAAAGAGGCTGAAAGCCTCTTCTAATAAATCTGGAGATAAGCAACAAGAGCACCAGAAAAAGCAAAATGATGTTCCACAGTGAATAGGGTAGCCCATACTGATTGCAGGATGTGTGATGTGTTCAGAGATGCTGCTATGAGCCCTGTGTGCCAGAGCCTGTCCTGAGATGTTTCAAAAGCTTGGCAGTGTCCTTGCTTCAGAACAGGGGAGTTCACTAAGCTGTGGCTCAATCACACAATGCAAGCTATGGAAAGGAGGAATAAACATGTCCTGTTCTGCCAGTCTCTGGTTAGTTTGCCAAAGTTACCATCTGCTTTTAGACTATATGTTATAGACAAAAAAGTAACTTAAGTGGTTGAAGATGACACTTCTGTCGTTATTAATACAAACTTGATTTCAACATTCCTCAAAAAATGAAAATACCTGTGACCTGTGTCCCAAAACTATCTTTGAAGATGTCTACTGTCTACTTTTGTTTAAAGAACTTCATCTGCACATGAAAAATATTTTTCTCAAGTTTAAAACATGAACAACATGCAAAAGGACAAATAATAAGCATCAAGAGTACAGAATCCCATCTAATTTGCCTTTAGAAACACTCTTAAATATTTCTACCATGAAAGTTGAAGCTCCAGAACATTTTCAAGGCCTGTGATGTAGAAAATTCCAGATTTCTTTGCATGCACACTGTTTCAATCTAATAAAGCAACACATCCCATTGTATCAAACAAGGTTAAGGGCTTAGCTGAAATCCACAGAAACTGAGGGAATGGAATGGACATGAACTCCTTTGTTTTCATTCTTATATCCTCTGTGTTTGAGGATTTTCTTATATCAGATTAATTCAATCTTTGAAGACTTCAGTGTTGACCTCAGGGCACATAAGGATGTTCACATTCAGAAATAGACTCAAGCCCAAAAGAAAAGCTACCTGAAACATAACATTTATTTTTGTAATGATTTGATAATTCAGAAATATGAGAGGAGAAATGTAACAAACTGTATTGCTAAAAACGTTGTACACGGCAAATTGCAGACTGTACTCTTCTCCTTTTGAAAAGGAGTGTGTATGAGGGTTTAACATTCAATTACCACTCATCTAAATCTGTACAGAAATTTCTAACAAATGGTTAAGTACATATCTGCTGATGCATATTGTAATACACTTAAGAAATAGAAAAAAAAATTGTAAGAGCAAGGACTAAAATGAAAATCTATCATGAACTGATTGTAATCAGAAGCCCATGTAACTTCTGACAAAACAATTGAGAGCAAGACTTGTCTCAAACACAACTGTTTAATGTATGGCACCAAAATCGAAAGACACCCTTTTCTTTGTGCCCAAAGTGCTCACTCATCCCTCAGCCCCTGGTCTCTGAAGGTCTCTCTAAGAGAAAAATGAGTTAACTATGAAGACAAAAGATGCCAGCAGTAGATAAAAAGATTGTTGTAACTACGTCAGCTATGCCTACAGTAATTTCTCTGTCATTTACCTGTGGCATTACCTACATTCATCTGATGAGCCCATCTGTCTCCAAGCCAGCAACACCTCCGGTCTAGTCATTCATCAAGCCTTCCTCAGAGTTGGAGACTTGCCTTTTCACTGCCCTCATCAGCTAACTATTATTGTCAGTTTCATAACTGCTAAGCTAAGGCAGTGATAAATAAGACCTTCCCCTGCTCAGAGCTTTTCACTGGAATGAAAAAAATCCTTTCTAGCAGTCAAGCCTGCTACTGGCAGCCTTGATGAGCGCAGAAACACCTCTGGGGCAACGCGAGCGCAATCAACACTTAGCAGCCCTGAAATCAGAAAACTTCTTTTCCAGCTCTGTTTCTCAATAGGCTAGTGCTGCTCCTGATCCACAGCCTTCCCTGGCCTGCAGGGAACAGCACTTTGTGCCCACATGCTGTGGGTAGTGCCAAGCTTGCCTTTCCCCTCCACCTGACCGGCTGCAGGCATGTGAAATTTTGGGGAATGTTTCTGTGCCCAACTTGGGGCCACTGCAGTAGGGGAAACATTGGTGCTGGGTTCTTGAGTTTCTGCTTTTGAATGGTGGCACTGGACTTTTCAGTGAGGGGTTGTTGCTTCATGCGATGTCCCACTTACATATAGCCACTTGCCCTCCTGGTATAGAGATAGTCATTGCTACTCCACAGCTCCTGAGATGCTGTTGTTAACAGCACTACGATGATGCTTTGGTGATCAGTAAGGGGATTTTAGTTTTCAAGTCTGTATTGAGGGCTCAAACACAGGTTGAAGCAAGGATCCAGACCTCAGTGATGTAGCTTGTCAGGAAGAGTGCTGCTGAAGTACGGATTTTCAGTTTACAAAAAATATTGTGATTCAAATACCTATTTCAAAATATTTATTTACTTGAAGACAGCGGATCCATGTGGATCTTATAGATAGCAGGTAATATTGCAGAAGAGACTTCACATGCTTTACCCTATAAATTTAGATACAAGTAACTAGGAGCCATCAACACATTGCCATCAGAGTCAAGTCCAGTGAATTTATATCCACTGGTTTCCTTGGAGGCACTGTGGTATGTAGCTCATGCTACAGATGTGGTGAACTACAGCACAGACAGAATGAACGGTCGTGTTTGAATTATGTCAGAACCAGGTTTTATCTATCAGTTAAGGACTACCCACAAGATTATCCTCATGCCTAATAAAGACCTCAGACTGGATATTTGCACAGTTTAGCAGGCTGCACTGAACCCACCAGCGTGGCATTTTTATAGTGCAGAAATTAGGGGCATATGTTACAGTTTCAGCTTAAGTCTCTTTGTTGTGACATGCCCTGTGCCCCTACTGACTTGTGAAAATTCAGCCCAATTTGGAAAGATGTCTACGCTATAGTATCTTTAACGTCTAGGCATTTTGCTCAGGCGTTTAAACCAAGTTGTGTTCCTGGAACAAGCTTCCCTTAAACTGCTGTTAGATACAGCACTGAATATGGGCAACCTTCCAAGAAAATCACTACTTACCTGTAGGTGTCCAGCAATCAGCAACAAAAATGCTACAATAGCAAGATAGCCACAACACACACCAGCTAGGCTTAGTATATCCAACACACACCATACGTAAAGCTTAGTATATCCTGGAGATTGGCCCTAGGTCCCATGAACTCCTCCTGCTCCTGTGAAGGTCAGGCTGCAGTGGGACCCTCCATGACGCTGACTCCTGAGCTTCAGCAAGGAGTCCCTCTTGCAGAGCCAGGCTGGCCTGTTTGTGTGGTGTTTCCACAAACTCTGATAGTTTTCTGGTCAAAAAAATACTGTGCCCAGCTTGGACAAAACCAAAACTTCAAAGGCTTTGATATCTGCATTGTAATTTAAATACTGCCCACAAAACTGGCCAAATTCACTCTCCCTTGCGTCCATAGGCAAAGTTATAGAAAGTACTCTAACGCTTAGATGCCCCTTAGCAAGCAACACTGTCAAGCCAACAGACCAAAGGTCACAGACCAGTCCAATGGACTGTTCCATTTATTTTGGCCACTGGATCTCTTACTGTTTATAAATCCAACTCAGAACCTGATAATGTTGCCAGGTCTAAACCAGATGGGCTGCGTGGAGCAGAGAAGGTTGGTAGAAATAAAATTTTAATCCAGTTGTGCATTTTCATAGCCCAAAGAGCAGTTGGGAATATGATAGGCTCTGGCATAACTTCAAAAGAGCTATAAACTGTTCTATATGATGTAGCTGCCATAATCCCACAAACCACATCTAATTAAGTGGGGTGGGGAGAAAAAGCATCTTTATGATAGTCTCTACCAAAATAGCTTTTATAAAAAGGTATTTGTTACCATGAGCTAAAACATCCATCTTCCCAGTGATGTTTGCAAATTTTAAATAACTTTTTGTATTAGTCTGAATACTAACATTAGCGTTAGGACTTTTGGAATATTAACCTTCTAGTCGTAATTAAGCCAGCTGAAGTACTGGGTGATTTGGATTACCTTGAAGTTAAATCAGTTCTGAAATACATTTCATCCGTTGCACACCAATAATATTGTAGTTACGTATCAACATCTTTCATGCAGAATCAGAAACACAGTCCTTCATGTTTTGGACTCTGGAAAATGAATGACAAAACCAGATGAAAGCAGATCTTTCCTAATAGTTGACTTTGGGGGCAACTGGAAAAGAGCAGAGGTATTCCCTCTTCTCCCAGGATAAGTGAATTCTCAAGTGCATGTGCATACACATGGACCTGAGAGAAGTTTTCAAGGACATCAATGTTTCAACATCCTTACTTAGAGCAAGGGATGGTAGCAAGAGGTGTGAAACGTTGCAAGAGCACTGTTACAGGAACAGGTAACCTCTAGGTATGAAAAGCAGAACTATAGGAATTCAGAAGCGGGAACGGAGAAAATTAAAACCTCTTCTGAGAACAGGGCTTATGGGTGAAAGGTGCTCCAAAGTCCACTTTGAATCTCACCCCAAGCTACGGAATAGAAGAGAAATGACTGTGTGCCTTGTCATGGTAGGAAGCACATTGTAGGCTCTGGATTGACCTTTACAGCCTATTTTACCAAATGTCATTTCCATAAAAAGTTACTGTTCCTAGGAACAGAGTTGTATGATGTTGACAGATAATCAAATATTGTGCACTTGATTTTTCCTCATTTCAGTTTAGGCTCTGGCTTACTTATTCTGGCTATGAACTGGTTCTTCAAGGTTTACAGCAGGCTGGCAGAATCAGGCTTGTCAAAATGTTCTCAAACCTTGCAGCACAAAGCATAGTGACATTGTACAAAAGAAAAGCAGGATGTTCTCTGCCTTAGCTTGAGACAAACAAGGAACAGGGAGAAAAGCAGGGCAGAGAAAAATACATATTTGTTCTCAGTATTATAAGAGGTTTTTCCTCCTTTTTTAACCAAAGAAAAGAACTCCTGAGGACACTCAGAACACAGAATATCAAAACCCAGTCTTGACTGGAGGAGGTTTGCATGCTTTTACCTATTTTTTGAAGAGTACAAGTGCTGCTGTTATGACTCCTACCATTTCTGCAGAATAACACTACCCTGGTCTCCCCAAGGGCGCAGGCAGTTCCAAGTGGGACAAAACATCTCTGGTTATGCATGTCTAAGCCTCTCAGAGGTATGTAGTGCTTCAAAGATCACTATGTGAGGGAAGCCTACAGCTAAAAAAAAACTATTCAAAATAGTCACACACTGAGACATGAAAATAAAGGTGCACATCAGGTCTGAAGATATGGGAACAGTGGGTTTTGAGCCCCATGGCTAACCAGGAAAGGAGGGTTAGAAATCAGAAGAAAAAACGTTCATGGGTGATCCGAAACAAGTACTTGCAGCTTCCCAGGCAAGACAGCTGTCACAGCACCCCTCTAGCAATGCCAAAAGGTGAAGGAAACCGTGACCATCTCAAGATGAGGGCTTCAGGAGGCTGAAGCAGCTGAGGATAGCAATTGCTGCCTCAACCAGAATCACACGGCTCACATCTCGGGAGACCTGCAGTATTGGACACTATTTTCCAAGGATTGCTCAGATGTGTTTGAAATGTATTATGTTTGTCCGGCATGCGGGGGTGGGTGTGAGGGTGGAATATCTTCAAAGCCATTTCAGCATGAATCAAGCCTGTATTAAGTCACTGATACGGCAGTAGGTCAAAGCAAAGATTTAAGTGAATGTAGGTATGTGTTCAAGAAAAAGTCAAGTACAGAGCATTTTCACGCATAAAAGAATCTTAGGCAATTTGCCTTATCTATTTGGCATAAAGCACACATCTTCATTCTCCTCTCCTAACAAAACCAGCAAATGTACTCCTTCAACAAACAGTGTATTTTACAGTATATACTATATAATCTTTTTACTTTTTTGACCTTCTGCATATGAGGCTTTTGAGTTTGATGCAAAGCATCTCCAGCTCTTTACTCAAGACACCTGCATTTAATCCATGAACGTTTTCCAAAGTTTTTTATACTCTTTGAGAGTATAAAAACTCTGCAATCACGCAACTCAGATGTGATTACCAGTCTAAATCACATTCGCTTTGAAAGCTCATATCTATCATACAGACTCCTGAACCAATTTCAACTTAAAATTTAAAACAATGAAGCAAGTCAGGAAAAACTGTGACAAGAACATTCAGTTGTCATCCCACATGTACAGAGATCCTCAAGACACTTAGTACATGTCTACATTATTGACTGCAGTATAATGGAAAAACACCCAAAGGAGACTTAAATGAGCAACATCAGGTACCATTAGCAGTCAGGTGATGATAACATGGAGCTCAGAGAAGGCTCATTTATCTAATGAGAAGCATTTCCCAATATAAACATAGTTAAGAGGTAATGATGAAAACTGAGGTTTGCATGCCAAAAGCCACAAGTATATCCACAGGTTTCCCAATATAAATTGATACTTAATTAACCCAATTACCCAACTTAATGTTCCAGCTCAGCAAAATACTTAAGTAATTTCAGGATATTCTAATGTTACTGAGGTTTACAGAAGTTGGTGGGTGGGGAGTGCTTTGGTGAAGACAGAAGCCAGATGCAATAGGCATCATTTTCAGCTGAACAAATTTTCAATTACATGTAGTTGAACAAAACAAGGATTATTTCAGAAAGTTCTGAAGGAAAACTAAACTCCCATAGATTAGACTACCTAAACACTGGAGATCGCTTTTTCCTTCTCCCACTTCTCTCCCCTTCTATTTCCATTCTCCCTACCTTCACTTCCTTATTTTCCTTTCTTTCCTCTACCTTTTCAGTGGAAGAATGGCACAGGGGAGAGAGCTAGAGAAAACGTTTCCATAAGAAGACATAGAAACTTTCAAAAATCATTTTTCCACAGTTCTTTTTTTAAAGAAGATTCTATTTAACTCAAGGATATAAATATATATATTAATACAACAGGCTTTACTTCCAGCTTCTGCTAAAACCAGGCATTACCAACCTTCTATCAAGGAAGCATTCTAAGGCTACTTTCCAGAGATTGCATTTAAGAAGATTGCACTAGAATGTCTGAAGACAGTCTAGTTTTTCTAGGTTAGTTTTTCTTCTGAGAAGCCTCTAAATAAAAGATGCAATCCTGCAGGTCACAACACGCCTGCAGGGTTCCAAGGAAGGACTGAAGAAAACTACACAAAGTAGACCTGGACAAGAAACTCTGTTTTAGCAATAACAATTCAATTGTTTAATGCAAATAAGAGTTTCTTGGATTTCCCTTTTGCAGTCATTTGGCTTTCATACATCCAGGGCCAGACAGCAAAAGACAAGTGAACATGCACACGTAGAGAGGTGCTGAAGCCTGCCACATTGGCAATGCAGCTATTTTGAGGCCCATTTACTACCTATTTTTGTCAGGCAGCACAGGCATTGAGACTTCCACAGTTAATATCTTCTGAACCTTATTTTAAAGCAAATCCTCCAAGCAGAGGAAGGGTCACCAGACTTGGTCACACAGTGTGCTTCTAGAGACATATGTGTGGATGTTGTATAAGTGAGCATTAGACCCCCAAAGAGAAACAACATGAATCAGAGTCATTGTATGCAGGGTCAAAGATTAAGATGGGTTTGGCTGTTACGGAAAGGGCATAAACCACATAGAGCTACTAAAGGCCAGAAGAGAAGGGACAGTTCTGGATCCAGCCCAGAGGAGGATGGTTCTAATTTCATCAGTATTTCACAAATACTTCTTTTATCTTCCTCTGAATTTCACCTGTGACTGATTTATGCTATGTTAATGACATCTACAGTCCCCTTCTTATAGGAAAGATTTCTTAGAGCTCTTCAACTCGATACAAATGCAATTGGTGAAAAACACATAATGTAAAATTTGTCTTTTTTATCGTTAATGGAAAAGGCTGAATTAAATACCAGTTTGGTCTCAAAGTGGTTTTTGGAGAGATCTGTTTCAAAACTATTTCTAAACAAAGGTAATCTGAACAGTACTGCTCTCATTCAGACCTAAGAAACAATAACATCACTTAGAAGAAACAGGTGTATAACTTAATTGGAATCTCTACTGAGAACACATGAGCTCTAACTTGCACAGACCCTTACAAAGGCACAGCTCTGCTACTGCAAAGGTCTGATCAGAACCCCTCACAATGCTGTCAAAGCTTCCACCTGTGACAGAGAGCCTAAGAAGTACTAGGTCAGGACAAAACTTTTAAATAAATGTATTCTCATTTTTCTTCTCTGTGTTACTAGGGTGGTAGCAATGACCGTGATAAATTATACTGCCTTTTTGACACCAGTATTTACTAGCATAGTAGCAAAATGTGCAATTTTCATCTTAGATCTACAGTTACAACATTAGGAACATGTAGACTAGATGATCTATAGAAACGTGTACTACTACTGTTCTTGTTTAGCGCCACTGCAGCAAACACAGGTAACTAATTCGGACAACATCTGTGAAAACCTGGCCCCAGAAGAGTCAGTGGTAAAAATCACAATAGCCATAATTAGTTTTCCTCAGAATAGAACAAAAACACCAATAAAGTCTTACTGTTTTATTTCAGTAAAGCTTTCTTAAAACATATCACAATATAGTGCTAACAGACACAAATATCTAGACAGAATACTTTAAAACAAGGTAATATTTCAAAGCAAGAAATTTCATTAAAAAGCACCATTTGAAACTAGTGTAGTTTTCACAGTGTACTTTGATCTGCAGAAACTGCAGAACAGACGAAGCATCCAGAGTATTAAAATAGACTTAACATATTCTGCCCAGTTTTGATGTCATAGAAAGCATTAAAAAAATTGTATAGGTAATAAAATATTGTGCAAGTTCAAAGATTATACCTGAATATATTTCACAATACAAAAAAAAATGCAGGTTTTTATAAGCTAGATCCTTTTTCCTCTTGTATGAGCACCACTATACAACCTAAATTATTTTCCTCCTGTAATGGTCAAGTTTTCTGTAACAACCTGTTGCCCATTATCTACACAATATAAGTGAAATAACCACCTGCCCTCCTGGATGTATTAACTTAAACTCTTTCTGTACAGCTAGATTCAGCCAGCCTCACACTTACTCTATTACTTTTTGAATACTTCCATTGGAAACATTCTCTAACTGTCTCCAGCTATTTTAACCATATTCTTGAACACAGTATCAAAAGATGCAAAGGAAAAGTTTTTAAATGAATTCCATACTTCACAATAGTATATTGTGCCACTAATAGAAACCGTATGAAAAAAATAAAAAGTTCAAAAGTTGTAAATATAATTAATAAGATATACCTGTCAATAAAACATGCAATTTACTACAGCAAATGGGTTAAGTGCCATAAAATTGTAGCATTCCTTGTACATTGGCTGATTCCTCCTGAACTATATCTTACTTAGGGTCACAATGCACCACTTAATGTTGCATGGTACGAGGCAATATATATAATTTTCAGAGATGCAAAGGCTATATACTATGTCATTAATTAGGCTATCATAAATCCATACTGATTCTGACACACTCACTCAAAATTCATGTTACTGTAACCAACATCAGTGAGTGGCCTGAACTATGGATGCAGGCTTTTGCTTTTTTAAAGGGAGAGATGCAAAAGAGGCTCAAATGATCATTCTTTTCTTGCTTGAAGTAAGACTAAGCTTGCTTTAAGTTGCGCTTACTACTACATATTTAATATCACTTCTTTTTCATCATGTGAGTAGCTTATCATAGACGACATTAGCAAAGCATTATTAGATGCATTATCATTATCAGATGGATGCAAAATACTGCATTTCTGCCACTGCATCTAATAAAATCTGAATGTAAGGACAGCTATCAACACTCTCCTCAGAATCCTCTGAGAAGATTTAGTACATTGAAGAATTCATACTCTGAAATCTCTCTTAGCTGTAATGCTGGTCACTTGTACTTCCCTGATAATTTCTGCACCCTTTAATAATTCTGCTTCTAAATGTAAACACCACCACCATGTGCATAATACAGGATTTGAGCATCAGTCTGTTTCTTCTGCTGACTGCTCGCCCGATATAGAATGACATTATCATTAATTGGCAGAGCAGCAGCCAAACTCCTCATTCTGCTCCCACATCACACACCAGAGATCTGAAGTGCCAGACAACTGGAGGGAGGAACAAGTCAATGCACTCACCCACCACAGTGGACAGGAAGAAGGGAGGGAGCCGGGTGAGGAGCCAAGCCACGGGAGATGGCAGCAGCCAGGCTATGAGCCCAGTTATACAGTAGGGACTCAGAGACAGCTTCATGTTCTGGCTCTGTCATCCTGGGAATTCCAATTGTCATGAAGAGTCAGGGAGCCCTTCCAATAGCCAGAACCCTCACACAGCACATACACTGTGTAGACAGACCTCCCAACCTCACTGCAAGCAGAGACAGTTCTTATAAAAGTGGCCTCTTGCCCCACCTCCAAGCTAATATGGAAGGTGCCCACCCAAGGCTGGCCAGACCTTGGGTGAAAACCAGTCAGGAGGGTCTTTCTTGCATGATTGTGGACATTGTCCATACGCCAACCCTCATTCAGGGTTGGGGGTTTAAAGTCAGCACTTCACTATTCCATAGTCAAACAATTCCACTGATACCACAATCTCACTAAAATAATGCATACTCATACAAATCATGCCATTAGGTTTGCTCTATGCCACATTTAGGTAAATGCTTATTACATTCAAGTAATGTCTGCATTTTGCTGACAATGTACCAGATTATGTCCAACATCAGCTTCTGTTATCTGCCACACAGGTTTAAATCTAGAATGACTCTTAAGCTGTCATTATACGGAGGAGTAGCAGCCTTTAACACGACTGCATATCATGAAAACAGCAAAGGAAAATAAAGGATATATTGATACTCTTAACTTCCTCTAAATCAAAAACTGTAGGCATAGAATTTTGAGCCTTATCTAACATTGTCTTCCCCTGAAGTGTTACCTTAGAAATATACAGGTCTCTTCTGTGTAGAGATCCTCTCACATCACGTGCATCCTTCTACAGAAAGCAGATGGACATATCAGAAAACTTCAACTCCTGTGGCACTTCATCTTTGATCAGCCTCAGTAGATTTCCAGAGTAAAGTAACAAGAGAAACCACTCTGCTCCTGGGTAACACAGCCCTTCTGTATATAACAGATACAAATGCAGAATATCCTCTGTAATAACAACAGAATTTTGCAAATGTTGAACACCTTCAGTATTAGATTTAATTCACCCTTCCTTACAACCCTGCAAGAACAAATGAGAGTGTGGCTACACACAGGCACTGAGGCCTCTGTCACTCAGGTACACCAGGATTGAAGTTACTATGGTTTTTATACTTATGCTGGCTTTAACACAATGCCCACTGAGGTATCTTGTGACAGACTGCTTAGATTTTGTAGCTGAAACCAAGAATAACTACTGTCCTCTACTTGGAGCAGGAGAGCAATTTGTCCAAAGCCTGCATCTTTGAGTATACACTTTAAGACAAGATGATGGAAAGACAACTGCAGGTGTTAAGGACACAGTATCTTAAGTTTACTTGTAAGTAAGCTTACTCTTTAAGAACAGAGCCACTTGATAGAAATCTTGCACTTGGGTACACTCTTCTACACAAAATTATAGGATGAGTCTATACAGCAAAAACAGTGTCACAAACTCCAAAACAGGTGAAAAGCACAGGAAAGGACATGTATTTTAGATACACACACTCAGGCAGACACCTACATTAAAGTTATATGGAGCATAATAGTCCTTCTCTCAGCAAAGATGTAAGACAGCCTGCAAGTGCATTATTAATGTCCCTCCTGCAATTACATGTGACATACACATATCTGTTCTTCAGTAGCAATGGTGAAAGAAGGATGGAAAGAGCTGAGGTATGTGACAGCCCATGCCATCAGCAAAAGAAATGAAGGAGAGTGAAGCAGCACTTGCGAAGGAGAAAGGAGAAAATGAGAGAAAACACTCTACACAGATTAGAAAAGGAAAGAATAGTTTGATAGAAGAGCTGGAAGAAGATAAAAATCAGTGCTGCTGAATACATCATTTCTTTGAATTAACTGAGTGATTTACCAAAAAAAAAAATCCCTTTTAAAATTAAGTAGCTGCTCAGCAAAATAAATACACTTGTGAATGATGTCTCTTTCGGTCAGAAAAGGATTTTGCCATTTATAGGAAATGGAATAAAAATCTATTTAATCTCTAACAGTCTTGTTTTCAAGACATCCTTTTAATACTAATTTCTTTTCTCCTATATACTCTCTTTTTTTAGAATAGACTTTCTTCCTTCTTATCCTACAATTTCTCACAAGCGAAACTAAAAATGGGAAAAAGCCTTCCAAAGGAAGGCTTTTTACTTATAGGCAGATGATTTCCAAATGAAATTAAAACAGTCATTAGTTCCAATGTTTTTGTTGTAAAAACAATGTTCTATTTTTGACCCAGGTCCATTTCTATAACATTAAGCATGTATACTCCAGTGTTACTATATTATCACCTCTAGTTTCAGGCATGTTCTCTCCATTTATAAAAGGCACATTTCAAAAGATCTAGAGAAATTAGCCCTGAAGTGCATTAAGTCTTGTGATCAGCCTGTTGCAGTGAAGTAACTGAAAGTAGATTTCCATTATTTGGCTGCACTGCTTCCAGCTGAAGTACTAGAATGTATGTATTTACCCTCACCTGGATTTTTCATGGTCCAGGAATAACCAATTTTAAGATACTTGTGTTGAAAATAAGAGTTTGATCTGAATTCAAGGTTCCTGTGCCTGAAGATGTTAGCAGAAGTAAAAAACTGGAGCACTGAAAGCTCTCTTTTCCTTAAATACTGATTACTCAATTAAGACTATATTTAAATATTCCTAAAATTGAGAACATTTTAATGGGACAATCTGCTCATGTCAACACAGTAGAAGGTGTCAAATATGTGTAAGTATCAGAGCAGAATCCAAATGCAATTTAAACCACAATTCTGTGCTAACTTCACTGCACAGAAATTAAGATGAAATCCATAAAATAGATATACCAGTTCCATGCTCATGAGTGATCTGATTGATCCTTCCACGCACACAGTCAAGAGAAATTGATATCAGTGTTCCGTTATGTACTTCAAAAGATGCACGGAGGGACACACTGGTCCATGTGCTGCCCTCTGGCATCTGACCTCCAATCTGCTGAGCAATTGCTGTGGGTTGCATGTGATCCATGGTTAACTGATGGAGGGTCATTTTGAGCACATTGCATGAGTGGATTAGATTTAAATTAAATGCAAGGCTGGCCACTCCCTTTTCAGTGAAAACGAAATACTTCTGAGCAAGCTGCCCAGAAGAAACCAGCTGTATCTGTTTCTCATTGGATGAGACCTGAGTGAAATCCAGTAATTTGTTTCTCACAGCTCCAGTAGGCAGACCTGTAACAGAAACCGTGGCTGATATGGCACTAGAAACTGCTGAAGGGATCCAGATGAGGCTAAATGTACTAATTCCAGAACTATCTCCAAAATATCGAACATTACACTGTGCAGGAGAAAGTATCTCAAAGCTAATCAGATCTCCAGCATCAACTTTTGTGGCCCCAGAAGCAGATATTGATGTGTCTCTGTAATTTACCCCAGATTTAAATACATTCATTAATTCTCTGTTGGTACCATTTCTATTGATATAAGTAACTATGGAGAAGCCCTCCCGGACGCATGTGTGACCCATGGAATACAATGCTTGATGGAATACAAATTTGACAACGCCAGTTTCAGTGAATTTTATAGCTCTGCCATCATGAGATAAACTTAGCATGTAAGGGTCAGAAACAGAAATTATTTTAAAGGTAGGTCGATAGTTGGTTTGGTAATGCATTGCTGTTGACACCTGTGCACTGAGTGCCACTGCACCTGTGTCGTGGGACAACCAAAACAAACTGAGTGGGGTATTAAGATCATAAATATTTAAGTCTTTACTTTGATTGCAGAACTGATTAGGGCTCCTCAAGTACACAGAAAGAGTTTGGCTGGGTTCCACTTCAGCAGCACTGCTTAAACTAGTGCTCTGGAAATACTTTCCTTCTGGCTGTTCAATGCGAACACCGCTCAGTTCATAGCCTTCTTCACTGCCATTCAGCTTTAAGGAAAGCTGCAAAAAATTCCTGCAGTTGTGTTTTACTGCAAAATTCAGGTCAGTCCACAACAGACCATGCTGCCTGAATACCAGGCTGCTATCTTCGATGGACAGGATTTCACAGGGAAGCTTTCCCTTTATCTTCAAGTTCAAGCCAGAGTAAACCTGAGAGATACCAGTCTTCACAGAAGGTAGAAAGATGTTTGCAGTCCAAGACTCTGAGAGCTTGTTTTCACTGGCTGCTGAACAAACCGTGTCACTGACGGCGGAACAAGGCACGGCCACCATTCCATCTTCTATTCCTGCATTTCCTTACTAAAGAAATACTCCTCTCCACACATTCCCAAAGCTGCATCTTTCTCAGCAATTCCAAGGCATCGGAAACCACCTGTTCACAGGAAACAAAAAAATTTTAGTGTTATTGCTTTGAAATAGTACAAATAAGAACTCTACAGCTCCACGTATCAAGTATCTTTGACAATACATCTAACCATAAGGGAGAAAGCAGAAGATAATTATGATATTAGATCACTTTGTGCTATTAGAGCAACCTTGACAGCAAACAGACTAAGTATTATGCATAACTCTCCTTGTCCCAGCCAAGTCTAGTGGTTTAGAGTGGGAAAGGAGCTACACAGGGGCAATTCTAACCAAAATCTGTAACGGATCAGAAAATCATAGTGCTCCAAAGACACTCTCTCTCTTCATAGAATCCTAGAATCATTCTGGTTGGAAAAGACCTTTCAGATCATGAAGTCCAGTCATTAACCTAACACTGCCAAGTCCACTACTAAACCATGTCCCTGAGCACCATGTCTACACGCCCTTTAAATACCTCCAGGGATGGTCATGAAGCCACTTCCCTGGGCAGCCTGTTCCAGTACTTGATAACCCTTTCAGTGAAGATATTTTTCCTAATATCCAACCTAAACCTCCCCTGCCACAACTTGAGGCCATCTCCTCATGTCCTATCAGTTGTTACTTGGGAGAAGGGACTGGCATCCACCTCTCTACAGCCTCCTTTCAGGTAGTTGTAGAGAGTGATAAGGTCTCCCCAGGGCCTCCTTTTCTCCTAGGCTAAACAACCCCAGTTCCCTGAGGTAAAAGGCAGGGTGACAAACTAGTGCACTGAGCAGCAAAGATATTTTCAACTGTGAAGAGTGAAATGCACGCTGCCTGCCCAGTGATGTGGTGGGGTGGCACTGCTGCAGCTGTGATTGCTAAAGCAGTCCTTTTCAACCCAAGGAACACGGATCCCAGGCACTGTGTGCAGTTTTCAAAGAACCTGCAAGAAATAAGTAGGAAAAACAAAACTGTGAACAGCAGGCTTAAAATCATTATGCAGAAGTCTACACACTTAAGATGTGGAAAACTACGGCCCTAGGACACAGGACAGCAGTGGTTGTGATAGTCTGAGGTTAAAATAAAATACTGCTGAAAACAGTAAAGAGTATCTAGAGGTGGCATTTGAAATTACCTTATCTGACAAAGCAATTTTGTGCTGTTAAATGGTACACCATGACCTCAGTGGATCAAAGAATGCACACCTAAAGTGCAGGTTTTAAAAACAGCCTGTAATTTTCTATGGCAATTTTCCAAAAGCACAGCCAGCTGCCAATGTCTTCAGCTCGAGCAACCTGTGCTCAAACCCTTTGTGCCTGGAGCCTGGAGGACCTAAATCAACACGTAAGAATTGAGGTACCTTAAAGAATAACCACTTGCAGTTTGTGCCTCAAAGCTCAATCACTAATGCACTCACTTCTGCTTTTTTAACACCATAATAAAACCTCAATATTAATCTTTCTTATAGTTCTTCTTTAATATCCCTTGCTATCTAAATACTGTGACATACATTTGTTTTATTCCTCAGCTGGAAAGTTGCTGTATCTGGGCTGGGATTTGCTTTGAGACTGGGACTACAAACATTTGGCGTGGACAACAATAAGCCATTTTTATCCATTGCTAACCCTAAGATGGAGCTGGGGTTGATGCAGGCAGGAAAGCTTGCCCCACAAAGGGAGGTCAGAATATTGGCTAAAATTCATTCCTGATACTGATTCAGCAGAGGTCAGCAGACACTGGGTTAATTTACACAGGTTTTATGTATTAACCCTCTTATCTCTTTGATGTTTCATTTACTTGAGCAATGATTCTCCACTAACAGTGCTATGTAGGACGGTACAGTTCATGAGGCAAGAGCATGCTAAGACCAGGTATCATTTTCTCCAAAGAGCTCACAGCAGAACAACAAGATTATTTTCCATGGAAAAAAAAGTAAAAAGAAACATAACACTTTGTTCCCCCTGAAAGAGTCTGGATTTTTTTATAAGATACAAAAGCCAAATAAATAACATCAGATTTTTTCAATTAGGAACATACTAGAGGCAATACAGAAAAAAATTCCAGACAAACTTTACTTTTGAAATCAGTCTTAATCATGGTCTAATTGCTCACACGATACTTCTTAACTAGTTCTACTTCTCCTATCACTGGCTGTCCCATCACTGAGACATACTGGATGAGCAGTTACTGAGTACACAAACACAGCTGGCTCACGTAGGAGAGAAGATCTGCAGTAGTGCCTAGAAATACTTTTTATGCTATTTGTTTCTTTAAAATATTTCAGTATTTTGCAAATACATGTGGTGACAACTCACCAATTTGCTGTCTAGTCTATTATTGTTTAGATCTGCAGCAGGTGTTCCCCCTGCATGTACTTCAGCTAGGTGACTTCAAAGCAGCCCACAGGCTGCTCTGTGCTGTGGACACATCCTACCCTTTGCCCAGAAGAAGTCAAGCAGTTTAGTTTTATTTGCTCTGTCTCCCTTCACACTGTGGAGTGAACATGAGCTGCTACAGATGCGATAAATTTTACCTGCAGCTCAAGACACCACACACAACAACTGGAATTCATACGTGAAATCACATCCTTATCTCCCCTACATCACCTGAAACAGACATTCAGTTTCAGCCTCCCTTTTGATAATTTGATTGCACTTCTATAAGATAAAGAGCTATCATGAACAGGCAGGCTGAAAGTAGCAGTCCTCTCTAATAAAAAATAAAAAGAACGTTCTTTCTTCCATGACAGGCAGGGATGACATTGACAGGACATTGATTCCCAGTCCAAGTGATGGGAAATAAGTTTGCCTTCACACCTTTACAAGACACCATTAAAACTAAGAGAGAAGGAATCAAGGTATGAGTCCTTTCCTTTCAAATACATTGCCACTGCCTTTCTGTGGTCTGATACACCACCACTACCCGTTTCTTGGCAGTATTTTTCCCTCACTTACTTTCCTCCAGCAGTTCTATAGACCCACTCTTGGTCTGCATAGCCTTACCACAGGACCCTTACAGCCTTCCCACTTCCAAGTTACAGACTAGAGCAACACCAAACGACTGCCACACTGGCCTCTCTCCTTTCCTAGTGCTGGGGTCTTGTGGGCTTCCTTCCGCAAACCCAGTCTCTTACTAAAGAAGGGAAAAAGCCTTCCACTTCTCCAATGCTCTGTCGCAAATTTTGTGCCCTAAGCTGTCTTGTCTCCATCTACCCACCACTAAGGCTTTTTAACCGTCTTTCCTCTTTTCCTCTAAGACTGATGGCACCTCCTTGACAGTATTTACCATGTAAGGCAACACTAAGCATTGACTTCCTCTAGTCAGACCCAGTTTTCTGTGGCACTAGTAATAATACCACCCAGCCCACCATAGCTCCTGCACAGAGGAAGCAAGGATAATATAGGTGAGCTCATGTCCTATTTTAACACTTTCTTAGGACCAATTTTCTCCCATTTTTTTTTCCACTAGTGGCAGGGCAGGAATAGTATGAAATCACTCATAAGCAGCTGAAAACAGCCCTTGCCCCTCAGACAGGCCACCCCCTTTTTACAGGTAAGAAATCTAGAAGAGGAAAAACACAAAACCTAATGAAACTCTCCCTCAGTTATTTGACTGGGAACCCTCAGGTAGAGGTCCCAGCTGCTGAAATACTCTATTTGACCACAGACCTTTCAAGCTTTTTTGGCTGACCAAGAATCAGACAAATAGAGAGAACCTAGTACCTGGATATAATCTGCCCAGTATGCTTATTAATTTTGCTCTTTTGTGTCTGACTGCCATGAAAAGTAATGAAGGCAAAGTCTGCAGTACAAAATTCCAGTCAAATCTGTCCTTAAATATGTGAAAAATTCCCCCAAGCCCTACAAATGATGGAAACTGTTGACTGCTCCTGAGGATTTGACAATATTGCTGCTAAAGGAGAAGAAGACTGATAGAGAGAGGCCTTACAGGAACTTTTATTAGATCAAATCAAATACCTACTCCAGTGCAGCAGAAGGAAAATGACAACTATTTTTCTCCATTAGGAATAATATCTTTGATTTTGACCCCATTTGCACCAGCATAAACAAGAAAAAAGTCAGGTCATACGGGAAAATTAAAACCTAAGCACATAAAACCCCACAAGAGTAATGTAAAAAGAACCATCTAATGCTTCTAGTGGATATTATGTCTTAAATAGCCCATTATCCACAAGAACTGCTACCAACTTAGAGCTTTGGCATTTTTCAACCCCTATGAGTCTGGAAAGCTGAGCATGTCATTAGTCACTAATACACAGGCTTGAGTCTTTCTCTATCTCTTTGGCCTGTTCCTGGATATCTAATTGCCTTCACTTTAATTATCAGAGACTATAACTTACCTGGAGTATTCAGGCATTTTATTCTCTCCCCACAAATGCTTGGAGATTCAGTGCATTCATCTCTGTCCTGTAAATCACAAGAATCTTATTGAAAATCTTTAATACAACAACTTAAATTCAAAACAGGCTCTTCTTCAGACACCCATCTGCCAGTAAAATGGGTATGTAGGAATGGAGAACGGGCTGATCCCATAAGCATGATGGAGGAAGACACTTGTTTAGGATTTGTTATTTGTTTTAACAATGAAAAAGACTGCACTGTGCCCAAAGAAAGCTAGCAGTGTGCAGATGGCAAGCCAAATGTGGTACAACTAAAGCTTGTTGGGATGCATGATCTGTAAGACTGTACCCACATCCCCACAAGTGTTGCATCACTCCATCGGTCTTATGGTACAGACATTGCAACAAACAAGACAGTGTTAAGAAAGACTGGACAGTGTTAGTCTGGGAGGAAGGTGCTAACTGAAAAACACAAAAGAAAGGTAAATGATAAAGCAGTATTTCCTGTCAACAAGCCTTCCTTCCACCTACATCAGGCAGAAGAGAAAGTAACAGGTTACTTTTCCATTTAAACACCAGGATTAAAGAAAACTGAGACAACCAGAGAGGGAACTGGACAGACTCTTTCAGGTTCTCTTCTCAGTATTTCAGGCTTAGGTCACCCGCTGTTCAGGCTCACGTTAAGCTAAGAACTGGAGGCAGCACTTGGTATGCATGACACTGCTTTAAATAGCAAGTTCCCCATATATCTTAGAACTCTAAATGAAAAAAAAAAGTGGTAAAAGAACCATCTATCTCATTTTGCTTACACACTATTTTTATGTTGTATAATAAAATGCACTTTATAATAAAATATATTTAATAATAAATATCTGTGTTCTGTATTGTCATATGTTTGTATGTTACGTTTAAGCTGGAACTAGTTTTTACCTTTGTTTTAACTGACAACTTTTGTTTCCAAACCTTATTTAAGTAAGTATCTAACCTCTAGTTTCACTCAGTAAAACTTTCCTCTGCTTTTCAGAGATGTCTAGAAGTTCCTGTAGAGTAGTCTTGGATTAAACAAGCAAATTTAGCATGCTTAAGTATACAGGTTTTAGGATGTCTTTTCCTACTATGTTGAAAAGAAAGTCCTGCCAACTGTCAGGTTGGGAAAAGCATCCCACTCAACAGGCACAAATTAGTGTCCCATTTAAACCAGTAAATAGTAAAGAGAAAACCCACAAAAACCTTCAGGCAGACTATGAAGTGCCACAGATCCACAGGGTAAAAACACATGCTCCAAACAGGATTCTCTCTAACTCTCCAAGTAGTTATTTCCAGAATGTTATCCCAGTGTGTGCAGCACAATACTTATTAAGCAATAACTGAAAGATACAGAATTATATCTCACCTGGCAAATCCGATCAGAGTTTGCAGAACACTCGGCCATTTGGAAAAAGCCAGCAGGACACAATGTGCATTTTTCACATTGCGAAGGCGTCTTTTGGAAATTACAGAATTCATCACTTCCACAAAGGCCACAGTCCAGCAAAGACTCCCCAACGTTAATCACTTTTGCATCCACTTCTACTTTATGCACAGAGTATGACTTCTGGAGATGATTTCTGACCTGGTTCTGTAGTCCCTGAAGATGACTTTCAAAATAATTTTGAATATCTTCTTGCAGACTCTGAAATGACATTTGTTTGACCGTATCAAAGAGCATACCATACTGGACTTGGATCAGATCCATTTGCTCCTGCATTTTCCTTTGCTGTTCCAGAATCTCCCGTTGCTGGCTAACCAGTATGTGCTGCTGTTCAGCAAGTTTTTGCTGCAAATCGACAATGATCTGCTGTTGGCTTTTTAGCATTTCAGTAAATTTCTCATGTCCTTTTGCAAGGTGCAGCTGTAGTATTAGGGCATCTTCAGATGGAACTTCGTTTTCTCCTGAAATACAAATGATTGGCTGTTGTTCAAGAAAGTAATTTTCCAGCTTGCTGTATTATCTCTTCAAAGGCATTCAAATTTCAATAAGTTAAAGACAAGTCTCACTAAATTCAAGCAATCATTACAAGGCCAGGTTTTTTACTATCTTTGTAGCCCCTTTGTGGGACCACAAAGTCTTCTATTTTACAAGCAACAGTATTTATAGTTATAGGCACTAAAAAAGTCATAATCAAGCCTCCTGCTCCAGGGCATAAATTAATCATCACTGGGTGTCAACAACAGAGTAATCATTCCTATGTACAAGTTCAAATACAATAAAAAGAGTAAATGGTCAATTTTCACTGAAGAGGTGATAAAATGAGGTGATAAAACACTAAGAATACTAAGTTATTAAAGTAGTAATAGCAAGGGTCAATTGCAAAGAGCTGCAAAAGGAGTCTATGATACTGAGCAGCAGCAATAAAATTGAAAAAAAAAGAAACTCCAATGAGACAAATATGAAATGAGGCATCCACTGAAAAAAAAAAAAGTGTTTTATATCAAAAATTGTACTTGTAGATTATTATTACCACTTGGAAATGATCTTGATGTAATATATCTAGACACATGTGTTGGGCTACAGAGCCAAGTAATGATCGGTTCAATGCTCAGGAGAGGTCAAAAAGGCAAATAAAATGTTAGGACTAATTAGAAAAGGAATACATAACAGAAGAGAATATAACACTATGACATTATATTAAACTACACAATATCTTTAATACAGCATGCAGTCCTGGTTTCCCATCTTAGAAAAGGGTACAGAAGAATTTGATAAGTTCACAGAAGTGCAACAAGGAATACCTAATGTATAATACTGCTACAGTATGAGAAAGTAGGTAGGACCTTTCAGGCTCAAAAAAACCAAACAACTGTGCTATATTACAGGTGTCCTACAGCAGGTGGATATGGAAAGACTCTTTACTCTTTCTTCCAACACAAGAATGTAGGGAAGACTAAATGAAGGCAGCAGTTTCAATACATGCTAGAAGTTCAATCAGGTCAAGAAAGTTGCTGGTCTGTCATATTAAATAAAATCAGTTTAGGACGAAAAGATACATGAACAACAATGAGGCTCAGGAAATCTGAGCCGCAAACTGTCAAAGCTGGAAAAATGACCTAGGCAAATATCGTGCCCTGCTTTCCACAGCATCTGCTGCTGGACACTGCCTGAGAGAGAATCCTGAATCCCATACAGTCACCCACCTGTTCTTATGCAACACTGAATTTTCCTCTTCTAAGTGCAAAATATCATGAATGTGGCAATGAAAAAGACCACAGCCAGCTCCTGTTTTCAGTTCCTAAAATATTTTGCTGTTGGATTACTTTTATTCATGGCATAAATCACATATTAATTTTTATTTTTCCATATTCACTTAAGGTAGCTTGCAGGGTACTGGATATGAGAAAGTAAAGACCAGGATGGAGGAAAGGCTATACTTCCCATCCAAGCTGGAAATTCCAGATTTTGAAATATCTGGTAAATTATACGCCCAGACCTCCTTCCACCTAACATGAACAAGAAGTTTTGTGAAGAGCAGAATCAATGTAATCTGATTCCCTGTGGACATGTGTCTTCCATTTGACTTGGCTAAATAAACAGCACTACCTTCACTACCTTTCTCCTTCAGAATATAAGGCAACAATCAAGCTGCTTTTGTCCTACCAGCTGAAAGGATTAACAGCTACAGGCAAACTTTCAAATGCTCATATTCCACTCTCTCTTCTCTTTAATCACCTCTTTCAAAGTTAATACAACCATGCCTATTTTTAATACCTCTGCCCATTGTCAAATTTGAATGAAATCAGCCCTCATGTTTGACAGAAACTAGGCAGCAACAATTACAAGCACACTGTGATGGTGTATCAAGGTTTTTCATCAACCTACACGGGCTCCATTTCTGCTTGAGGCTGAAATGACATAAACAAATTCCTTTTCACAAAACTTTTCTCTCAGATGTCTTGCTTACAAATGAGAATACAAGCAAAAAAGAACAGGTCTTTCCCAAATATTTTGGCTGTACAAGTGATAACACAGTGCAAAAGGACCATGCCATGCATCACCAAGCGTTACATCTTCAAAGCAGAAGGAAAGCCTGTGAAGAAAAGGGTGGCCCTTACCTGGCCAAATAAAGCATATGCACCTAGAAAAATAGCTGATGAAAGCTGGCATATTGAGGCTTTGGCTACCATGGTGACTACTGTTACTTAATTTTTTCTTGTTTCTAAGTTTTCTGAGAGTGACTTCATCCTGCATTAATACGATTTCTTACATGCTGGAATCACAAGTGACAAGTACTGCAATACAGTTATCAATAAAAATAATATAAACGTAGTCAATAATGAGCACAACACTCTTACAATACCAGAAAAAACAAACAAACAAACAAAAAAACACCACATAAAATCTAAATGCACACCCCTTGGAAACTGCTACATAGTACTAGCAGCAATCACATCTATTGGTGAGTGAACTGCATACATGTCTGCCTTTGTCCAAGAACTTCAGGAAGAGATGACCTTGACTTTGAGCTCAAAATGTTAACAAATCCAGGTTTGTAAGGATGAAATAGTAATGAAAGTAACAGGATTTATTACCAAACCACTTTTTTCCAAAACCACTTTTCCTCCAGTTATCAGTGGCTGAGATTCAGGGACCAGTAACAATAATATCTTGAATGATTCCAGCCATCACAGATTTATAGACTGGGAGAATGCGGACTCTTTTTCATACAGAGTTACTGGGCTCTTCCTATCCTGGGAATCTGGGCTTTTCTTACACACACAGGTAAAACTATTAGAGCAAGGAAAGGTTAACTGAAGCACTGATTTAATAAAAGACATAAAGTAGAACTTATTTTTAAACATATACTTAAGGAGCACTGGTTTCAACCAGTAACTGTCTGACTTGCTGGCAGTAACAACAGCTGTTATTTTAGGTACTGACTGCAGTGAAGTTTGCGCACACAATGGAGAAGCTTTCTATTATCTCTGCCCTGAACAGCCTTCTAGAAGTTTGTAACAGCTACGCTCCCGTAAGTCAATTTAACGTTGCTCCTTTTGGCTGTCTAAAGCTCAGCTGGTGATAATACGAGGCCTAAAATACCTTTTGTGACTGTTCTTTTTTCCTCACTTTTATCCATTTTGCAGTACTATGACTAAACTTACACTTAGCAGTACAAGAGGCCCTTCACTGCAGAGTAGCCAGTGCTGCTGGCAGTTCACAATGCCAAAGCAACAGGGAGTATAATGAAACTCTTGCATAGAAGATAATACTCTACTAAAACCAAATTACATTCAGTTAAGCAGAAGGAATACCTTTTTTTACCAAAAGAATTCTGAAGAAGCCTACAATAGTTGAGATGCAGACTGCCCTAAATGTGGCCTTGTTTCTCTCCATTAACTGTATAAAGGTGACCACGTCAGAGGAGGATGTCTCTATCCCAAATATCTAAAATTATGAGAATTCCACTGCAAGTGATGTTAGTACCCTTCCCATTTCCCAGACAAGTATCAAGCAGGTACACACACTACCAACACTCAGATGCTCCCATGACGACAGATGCAACACCACTTTCCCCCACACACACACACAGCCGTGGCAAGGTCTGTTTTGCAGACATCTGCTCCATGCTTCCAGGATCAATCTAGGGTGCAAACATAGTGCTACACATGAACCTCTGCTACATTTCCCCTAGGATGCTTGGGAAAAACACTGGAAAGGACACATCATCCTGAGGGCATGCTCCATGGACAAGGTAGCCCTCAGGCATAATCTGCCACTGCACTGTGGCTAAAAGCAGGCAATCATCCTACCGTGAGGAAAGGAAGGTGAGATCTTGATTGGGACAGGAGTGAACAGGGCCATCTGAGGGTGCCAGTCACTCCTGGTAACCACAGGAGGTAATCAGTGGGCTGCAGGCACTGCTCAGTGCAGAGATAGCAACACCATGAGAACCTACAACCTTGTTCCCCAGGTTGGGCAGGTATGAGACAGAGCAGATGCACATTATTTTGCCCAAATGCAGGTGTTAGCAGCTGCCAAGAAGTCTGCCCCAAAGAAAACAACAAAGATGGGTCTGATAGGAAAAATGAAGGCTTTAATTGCAATTACTGAGTGAGGAGAGAAACACAGAGGAACATGAAATGGTAAGACAACAAACCCAGACCCTGTGTACACCTTCCTTTAGGATGGCAGTCTTTCATCTGAAGTAAGGTGTACCCATGGTGCTGCTGAGAAACAGCAGTGACAATCTTGGAGAGGAATGGGCTCAACCGATTTGAAAAGGGAGCACAAGGCTGCACTCCAGCATCTTGACCTGGCCAACAGAAGTGGTGGTTCAGCTGCAGCTGGCAGGTGCTTTCAGATAGCAGTGTGGTGCTGGTGATGCTGGCTAAACAGACAATAATGTTTGTGTGATCCCCATAGAAGGGCTATGCTGGTTCTAGCAGGCAGCTGGGGAGACAGTCAGTCACCTGCCTCATGCAAACACAGACACAGTGCTGGGAATCTGCTAGAGCCCCTAGTACTGGCCTGTATCTTGAAGGGCTGATATCAGGCATGGTCTTCATCAAGCATTCAAGCAGACTGCACCTTACATGAATGGGGCTACACAACAGGCTGAACAAAAGATTATACTGCTCACCAAAATGCAGGCTTCTCTGCTAGGAAAACCAGAGTGGAAGTCTTCCTTAGCAACTGAAAAATCTTTGCAAATTTACTCATGCGCTGTCACAGAGGTGCCAGTCATAGGCTGGGGTGGGCCACCAAGTCTCCACCTGCAGATAGTGAATTAATATAGGCAGAAAAAATGGCCCCAGGGTAGCCTAGGGTGTGTATTCCAGCTCTCCTATTGTCTGAGGAGAGGGCAATGGGAAACAAACACCCCATGTGGCTGGCCTCAGAGCAATATGCTGGAATGGTAACCAGACAGAAATGTTCCCCTAAAAACACTGACCGGTTTCTTCTTGAACAGATGTTCTCCTCTGCTTTCAGTTACAGCACCTTAGATGTGAAACCGAAGGGCCAGCCTCCTGTTTCTTTCTTCTACCAGGAACTAGCTGTACCTTTATCCTTGATCTAAAACCACTAGAAATCCCCAAGACGAATTTTCTGCACGTGGCTGCCAGAGAAACCTCCTCTTCTGGGGCTGAGGAAGAATTAGGACGGGTGAGGATATGGAGATGGCAGATAATCTGTCATAAACTTGCGTTCTTACCAACTGTGTGACAGGTTCCTGGAGGCTAAAATAAATGTAATAATGACTGGCCTGGAGGCATACACCTCCACTGTCCATAAAACATACAGACTTCACCCTGCAGTCATGCAAGAGGCATACTGTGTACAAGAAAAGAAATACTGTAGCATTTTCTTAGCCTCCCTATTACTTAAGTCACATGGTGAGCACATGGAGCAGCCTCACCTCACAAGGCACTGCAAAGACTACTGGGAACACAGGGCAGTCACTCTGAGTTCCAGAGGCAACTCTGTGCACTCTAACCCCAGAGACTCCTGGAGCTCAGCTAAGTCTGTCTGCAGCATATTCACTACTGCATTCAAGAGGTGCCTAGATTTCCTTCAGAGACTCTTGCTGGTCCTCACCCACTAGTGACCACCATAGTCTGTTCTCCCTAAATTTGGGTCTTCCCAATGAAGTCATATCTGTGCTGAACGCTAGTAAGATAGATTCCTGCCACACCTGCATAACAACATTTATCCACAAAATTTCACAGCAGGAAAGCCACTGTACAGCCCCCAAGTGAGCTCTGTCTTCCCTAGCAGGGCTCTTTAAAAGACTAGAGCTGCAGTATGCTCTTCATAATCCTTACCTGCATTTGCCCTGACATTTTCATTGCATGATGTTGGAGTAGCAGCTCTTCCCAGACAACCATAAATGTATTTCCCCAAGTTAGACATCAAATTATTTCCCCCAATCAGATGTCTGATTATCACATTTTGTTCTGTTTGTTCCAGTAGACAAGCTGTCTTGGAATTGATCTGTGCAGAACCATGCTCATTTCCAAGACCCACCTCTCCAGCTGCAAACAGGGACTGAACAAGGTGTTCACTGCACTAATGCAGGAAACCACTGACCTGTGTTGAAAAGGTGCTCTCGGGCAAAAGCAGAGAATGTTAGAGGTTGCAGGCAGTGCAGAATACCAGGTGCTTGCCTGTACACTGACTTGAAGGAAACCAAACATGGTTTATTAAGTCAACATGGCTTATTTTTTTGGTCCTGATGCAAAGAGCATGGAATTTTTGCTGGATGTTGATGAACCCAGTACACTATTCTTCCACTCCTGGGAGAGAAAGCTGACTTGTGAAGGCCTGGGTCCAGTCTTTGGAATGGACAAAACATTTATATATATATCCTGTGTCCAGTCTTGACAGAAGTATGCATACAGCAGGTCTCATCTACACCAACTGAAGCCATGATTGCTGCAGTGGCCCTGGGTGTGGGGTAGTGGCAACCAATGTCACTTGCCGGCCACAAGGTAAAAACAGTGAGAAGGGAAAACTTCTGAGGGTTTAGTTGTCCTCGTCTGAAAGCTCTCTCTCTCACATAGAAGCTCATGTGTTATCACAGCTTTGCTCATTGTGTGCTTCCATCCTGACAGTGCTTTCCACGAGATTATGTGGTTTAGTGGGCAGTGCTGTACACTGCTTTCCCTCCAAAACACAGGACACCTCTCTCTGCTATGGGAAGGAGATGAACAAACAAATCCACGACTGCCACTGGCCATAAGGTCAAGACTTTTGTTAACAGAAATTTCTAGCCACATTTCTGTTCCTCCAAGATTTCACCTGCCACCAGACCTGCAAAGAGCATAACACTGAAAGAGTACAGTGAACTCTGTGTCATCTCCAAAATCCTCAGCATCTTCACTCTCCAACCCTTTTGCTTTCATTTCGCTTATTCTCTTTTCCTTTGACCCATGCCAGGGAGGACAGAAGACCTAACCCTAAGGCCTAGGAGATGAGTGGTATATGTAACTCACCATGTTAGCTGAAGTGCTGACAGTGCTGGAGACTAGGCAGCACAGTCTGATCCAGGTCCTCTGAAGATGGCCAAAGAATAAGAAGATGTTTGGAGAAAGAGCTCATGCTGAGCTGGATGCTCTTTGTAAAATCTTCACAGAGCTACAGCACATCTGCTTCCAGCACAGTCCAAGAAGTACTAGTCTCTGTCCATGCAGAATGTCCTTTTTATTTGCTAGGGCTTGTATTACATAGAGATGAATTTTGGTACAGACAAAGAAAATACACAGAAGCAGAGAAAAATAGAGGTTAATCACACTGATTTCTCCGTTTTCTGCCCACCTTTGGTGCCAAAGCGTAGAGAGGTTCTGTAAGACATCTGGGAGGAATATCAGGCAAGATGCAGACAGAGACAGTATCGCCGCGCTACGAACAAGGCAGGTGAAATCTCAGCCCTGGGACGGGAATCACCACCACAGTGGCATCTGCTTTGGAGGAGATGTCACTTCACTAAGCACGTGTTGGTAACGAAGCTTGGCACGCACCCTGGTGTCTGAAGCAGCCACAGCCCTCAGATTAGCCGCACGGATGTGACAAAGTTTAAACTACTTTCTTCATCCTTTCCATAAGCTTTTAACATCAATGGGGAATAAATACCCCTCAAACATTTGTTATCTTTCAGATAAGGCATTAAACCAGAACCCAAATGGCTTGAAGACTTGCTGGTGCTTTTCATGTGGGTAAATCCACATATCCCAGACAATCACATAACACCCTCTGCTTACCTGTGAGTATAACCATGGACACATCTGGCTTCCTACAGGGACACTGAAGGGACCAGAGCTGTGCTCTCATCAACTGACAAGACAAGTGCTCTGAATGATGTGCAGTAAGAGGCTCTACAATTCCTTTTCTTTTCCTTTTTTTCCCCCCCGGCTATTACAGCAAGACAATTTGTCAGCAGCTGCAGGTTTTTTACCAATAGCACCAGTCCATTCATCTGGGGTGTGGAATACACACACCCCCCACATAAACCTTGTACGATGGCGCTATAAATTAAAAACCCCAGAAACACCAGACTGTCAAACGAGACAGTTAGAGGTCTTACACTTGTTTAAATATCGCACTAAAAGCGTTTTTGCCAGGTTTCACCTGCCGCGAGTCTCCAGCGTGCGCGCGTGTGCAGCGGGGCGATGGAGGGGAGCCGGGGCAGCAGTTCCCCGACGCGCCATGAAGACCAGTGCCGGGGCCGCCTCCCAGTTCTCCCAAAAGGAGGAGTCCGGCGCACCCGCGCGGCCTCCCAGAGGGGCTCAAGCCCCTGGGCTCAGCGGACTCCTGCCAGGCGTGAGGCGCCCCAGCAAGCCCGCGA